>NW_019272248.1:0-1826 GCF_002738345.1 Cucurbita maxima
AAACCCAAATAATGGACGTCTGAAGTACGTGCTAAAGAAACTGAGTCACGATCGACGTTTTTCGAACGTTTTGTGAGGAATGATTAGCCTTGATGATTTAGAATGGAATTTTGAAGAAACGGAGTGCGTAAAAAAGTAAACAAAATTCTTCAAATCAAACCCTACTTCGGAAACCCAAATCTTGGATGTTTGAAGTAAGTGCTAAAAAAACCGAGTCACGGTCGACGTTTTTCAAAAGATTTGTGAGGAATGATAAAGCTTGATGATTTATAATGGAATTTCGAAGAAATGGAGTGCATAAAAAAGTAAAAGAGTTCTTCAAATTGATCCCTACTTCAGAAACCTGAATAATGGACGTCTGAAGCACGTGCTAAAAAAACCGAGTCACGGAAAACTTTATTCGAAAGTTTTGTGAGGAATGATTAGCCTTGATGATTTAGAATAGAATTTCAAAGAAATGGAGTGCATAAAAAAGTAAAAGAGTTCTTCAAATCGAACCCTACTTCGGAAACCCAAATAATGGACGTCTGAAGTACGTGCTAAAGAAACTGAGTCACGATCAATGTTTGTCGAATGTTTCGTGAGGAATGATTAGCCTTGATGATTTAGAATGGAATTTCGAAGAAACGGAGTGCATAAAAAAGTAAACAAAATTCTTCAAATCAAACCCTACTTCGGAAACCCAAATCTTGGATGTTTGAAGTAAGTGCTAAAAAAACCGAGTCACGGTCGACGTTTTTCGAAAGTTTTGTGAGGAATGATTAGGCTTGATGATTAAGAATGGAATTTCAAAGAAACGGAGTGCATAAAAAAGTAAAAGAGTTCTTCAAATCGAACCCTAATTTAGAAACCCAAACAATGGACGTCTGAAGTGCGTGCTAACGAAACCGAGTCACGGTCGACGTTGTCGAACATTTTGTGAGGAATGATTAGGCTTGATGATTAAGAATGGAATTTCAAAGAAACGGAGTGCATAAAAAAGTAAAAGAGTTCTTCAAATCAAACCCTACTTCGGAAACCCAAATAATGGACGTCTGAAGTACGTGCTAAAGAAACCGAGTCACGATCGACGTTTTTCGAACGTTTTGTGAGGAATGATTAGCCTTGATGATTTAGAATGTAATTTCGAAGAAACGGAGTGCATAAAAATTAAACAAAATTCTTCAAATCAAACCCTACTTCGGATACCCAAATAATGGACGTCTGAAGTACGTGCTAAAGAAACCGAGTCACGATCGACGTTTTTCGAACGTTTTGTGAGGAATGATTAGCCTTGATGATTTAGAATGTAATTTCGAAGAAACGGAGTGCATAAAAAATTAAACAAAATTCTTCAAATCAAACCCTACTTCGGAAACCCAAATCTTGGATGTTTGAAGTAAGTGCTAAAAAAACCGAGTCACGGTCGACGTTTTTCGAAAGTTTTGTGATGAATGATAAAGCTTGATGATTTATAATGGAATTTCGAAGAAATGGAGTGCATAAAAAATTAAACAAAATTCTTCAAATCAAACCCTACTTCGGAAACCCAAATCTTGGACGTTTGAAGTAAGTGCTAAAAAAACCGAGTCACGGTCGACAATTCTTGAATGTTTTGTGAGGAATGATTAGGCTTGATGATTAAGAATGGAATTTCAAAGAAACGGAGTGCATAAAAAAGTAAAAGAGTTCTTCAAATCGAACCCTAATTTAGAAACCCAAACAATGGACGTCTGAAGTACGTGCTAACGAAACCGAGTCACGGTCGACGTTTTTCGAACATTTTGTGAGGAATGATTAGGCTTGATGATTAAGAATGGAATTTCAAAGAAACGGAGTGCATAAAA
>NW_019272248.1:1902-31293 GCF_002738345.1 Cucurbita maxima
TGATTTAGAATGGAATTTTGAAGAAACGGAGTGCATAAAAAAGTAAACAAAATTCTTCAAATCAAACCCTACTTCGGAACCCCAAATCTTGGATGTTTGAAGTAAGTGCTAAAAAAACCGAGTCACGATCGACGTTTTTCGAAAGTTTTATGAGGAATGATAAAGCTTGATGATTTATAATGGAATTTCGAAGAAACGGAGTGCATANGTTTGAAGTAAGTGCTAAAAAAACCGAGTCACGGTCGACGTTTTTCGAAAGATTTGTGAGGAATGATAAAGCTTGATGATTTATAATGGAATTTCGAAGAAACGGAGTGCATAAAAAAGTAAAAGAGTTCTTCAAATTGATCCCTACTTTAGAAACCCGAATAATGGACGTCTGAAGCACGTGCTAAATAAACCGAGTCACGGAAAACTTTATTCGAAAGTTTTGTGAGGAATGATTAGCCTTGATGATTTAGAATAGAATTTCAAAGAAATGGAGTGCATAAAAAAGTAAAAGAGTTCTTCAAATCGAACCCTACTTCGGAAACCCAAATAATGGACGTCTGAAGTACGTGCTAAAGAAACTGAGTCACGATCAACGTTTGTCGAATGTTTCGTGAGGAATGATTAGCCTTGATGATTTAGAATGGAATTTCGAAGAAACGGAGTGCATAAAAAAGTAAACAAAATTCTTCAAATCAAACCCTACTTCGGAAACCCAAATCTTGGATGTTTGAAGTAAGTGCTAAAAAAACCGAGTCACGGTCGACGTTTTTCGAAAGATTTGTGAGGAATGATAAAGCTTGATGATTTATAATGGAATTTTGAAGAAACGGAGTGCATAAAAAAGTAAAAGAGTTCTTCAAATTGATCCCTACTTTAGAAACCCGAATAATGGACGTCTGAAGCACGTGCTAAATAAACCGAGTCACGGAAAACTTTATTCGAAAGTTTTGTGAGGAATGATTAGCCTTGATGATTTAGAATAGAATTTCAAAGAAATGGAGTGCATAAAAAAGTAAAAGAGTTCTTCAAATCGAACCCTACTTCGGAAACCCAAATAATGGACGTCTGAAGTACGTGCTAAAGAAACTGAGTCACGATCAACGTTTGTCGAATGTTTCGTGAGGAATGATTAGCCTTGATGATTTAGAATGGAATTTCGAAGAAACGGAGTGCATAAAAAAGTAAACAAAATTCTTCAAATCAAACCCTACTTCGGAAACCCAAATCTTGGACGTTTGAAGTAAGTGCTAAAAAAACCGAGTCACGGTCGACAATTCTTGAATGTTTCGTGAGGAATGATTAGGCTTGATGATTAAGAATGGAATTTCAAAGAAACGGAGTGCATAAAAAAGTAAAAGAGTTCTTCAAATCGAACCCTACTTCGGAAACCCAAATAATGGACGTCTGAAGTACGTGCTAAAAAAACCGAGTCACGGTCGACGTTTTTCAAAAGATTTGTGAGGAATGATAAAGCTTGATGATTTATAATGGAATTTCGAAGAAATGGAGTGCATAAAAAAGTAAAAGAGTTCTTCAAATGTATCCCTACTTCAGAAACCTGAATAATGGACGTCTGAAGCACGTGCTAAAAAAACCGAGTCACGGAAAACTTTATTCGAAAGTTTTGTGAGGAATGATTAGCCTTGATGATTTAGAATAGAATTTCAAAGAAATGGAGTGCATAAAAAAGTAAAAGAGTTCTTCAAATCGAACCCTACTTCGGAAACCCAAATAATGGACGTCTGAAGTACGTGCTAAAGAAACTGAGTCACGATCAACGTTTGTCGAATGTTTCGTGAGGAATGATTAGCCTTGATGATTTAGAATGGAATTTCGAAGAAACGGAGTGCATAAAAAAGTAAACAAAATTATTCAAATCAAACCCTACTTCGGAAACCCAAATCTTGGATGTTTGAAGTAAGTGCTAAAAAAACCGAGTCACGGTCGACGTTTTTCGAAAGATTTGTGAGGAATGATAAAGCTTGATGACTTATAATGGAATTTCGAAGAAATGGAGTGCATAAAAAAGTAAAAGAGTTCTTCAAATTGATCCCTACTTCAGAAACCTGAATAATGGACGTCTGAAGCACGTGCTAAAAAAACCGAGTCACGGAAAACTTTATTCGAAAGTTTTGTGAGGAATGATAAAGCTTGATGATTTATAATGGAATTTCGAAGAAATGGAGTGCATAAAAAAGTAAAAGAGTTCTTCAAATTGATCCCTACTTCAGAAACCTGAATAATGGACGTCTGAAGCACGTGCTAAAAAAACCGAGTCACGATCGACGTTTTTCGAACGTTTTGTGAGGAATGATTAGGCTTGATGATTAAGAATGGAATTTCGAAGAAACGGAGTGCATAAAAAAGTAAACAAAATTCTTCAAATCAAACCCTACTTCGGAAACTCAAATCTTGGATGTTTGAAGTAAGTGCTAAAGAAACCGAGTCACGATCGACGTTTTTCGAACGTTTTGTGAGGAATGATTAGGCTTCATGATTAAGAATGGAATTTCTAAGAAACGGAGTGCATAAAAAAAGTAAAAGAGTTCTTCAAATCGAACCCAACTTCGGAAACCCAAATAATGGACGTCTGAAGTACGTGCTAAAGAAACCGAGTCAGGATCGACGTTTTTCGAATGTTTCGTGAGGAATGATTAGCCTTGATGATTTAGAATGGAATTTCGAAGAAACGGAGTGCATAAAATGTTTCGTGAGGAATGATTAGCCTTGATGATTTAGAATGGAATTTCGAAGAAACGGAGTGCATAAAAAAGTTAACAAAATTCTTCAAATCAAACCCTACTTCGGAAACCCAAATCTTCGATGTTTTAAGTAAGTGCTAAAAAAACCGAGTCACGGTCGACGTTTTTCGAAAGTTTTGTGATGAATGATAAAGCTTGATGATTTATAATGGAATTTCGAAGAAACGGAGTGCATAAAAAATTAAACAAAATTCTTCAAATCATACCCTAGTTCGGAAACCAAAATCATGGACGTTTTAAGTAAGTGCTAAAAAAACTGAGTCACGGTCGACGTTTTTTGAACGTTTTGTGAGGAATGATTAGGCTTGATGATTAAGAATGGAATTTCGAAGAAACGGAGTGCATAAAAAAGTAAAAGAGTTCTTCAAATCGAACCCTACTTCGGAAACCCAAATAATGGACGTCTGAAGTACGTGCTAAAGAAACTGAGTCACGATCAACGTTTGTCGAATGTTTCGTGAGGAATGATTAGCCTTGATGATTTAGAATGGAATTTCGAAGAAACGGAGTGCATAAAAAAGTAAACAAAATTCTTCAAATCAAACCCTACTTCGGAAACCCAAATCTTGGATGTTTGAAGTAAGTGCTAAAAAAACCGAGTCACGGTCGACGTTTTTCGAAAGTTTTGTGATGAATGATAAAGCTTGATGATTTATAATGGAATTTCGAAGAAACGGAGTGCATAAAAAATTAAACAAAATTCTTCAAATCAAACCCTACTTTGGAAACCCAAATCTTGGACGTTTGAAGTAAGTGCTAAAAAAACCGAGTCACGGTCGACAATTCTTGAACGTTTTGTGAGGAATGATTAGGCTTGATGATTAAGAATGGAATTTCGAAGAAACGGAGTGCATAAAAAAGTAAAAGAGTTCTTCAAATCGAACCCTACTTCGGAAACCCAAATAATGGACGTCTAAAGTACGTGCTAAAGAAACTGAGTCACGATCAACGTTTGTCGAATGTTTCGTGAGGAATGATTAGCCTTGATGATTTAGAATGGAATTTCGAAGAAACGGAGTGCATAAAAGAGTAAACAAAATTCTTCAAATCAAACCCTACTTCGGAAACCCAAATCTTGTATGGAGTGCATAAAAGAGTAAACAAAATTCTTCAAATCAAACCCTACTTCGGAAACCCAAATCTTGTATGTTTGAAGTAAGTGCTAAAAAAACCGAGTCACGATCGACGTTTTTCGAAAGTTTTGTGAGGAATGATAAAGCTTGATGATTTATAATGGAATTTCGAAGAAACAGAGTGCATAAAAAAATTAAACAAAATTCGTGAAATCAAACCCTACTTCGGAAACTCAAATCTTGGATGTTTGAAGTAAGTGCTAAAGAAACCGAGTCACGATCGACGTTTTTCGAACGTTTTGTGAGGAATGATTAGGCTTCATGATTTAGAATGGAATTTCTAAGAAACGGAGTGCATAAAAAAAGTAAAAGAGTTCTTCAAATCGAACCCAACTTCGGAAACCCAAATAATGGACGTCTGAAGTACGTGCTAAAGAAACCGAGTCAGGATCGACGTTTGTCGAATGTTTCGTGAGGAATGATTAGCCTTGATGATTTAGAATGGAATTTCGAAGAAACGGAGTGCATAAAAAAGTAAACAAAATTCTTCAAATCAAACCCTACTTCGGAAACCCAAATCTTCGATGTTTGAAGTAAGTGCTAAAAAAACCGAGTCACGGTCGACGTTTTTCGAAAGTTTTGTGATGAATGATAAAGCTTGATGATTTATAATGGAATTTCGAAGAAACGAAGTGCATAAAAAATTAAACAAAATTCTTCAAATCAAACCCTACTTCGGAAACCCAAATCTTGGACGTTTGAAGTAAGTGCTAAAAAAACCGAGTGACGGTCGACAATTCTTGAACGTTTTGTGAGGAATGATTAGGCTTGATGATTAAGAATGGAATTTCAAAGAAACGGAGTGCATAAAAAAGTAAAAGAGTTCTTCAAATCGAACCCTACTTCGGAAACCCAAATAATGGACGTCTGAAGTACGTGCTAAAGAAACTGAGTCACGATCGACGTTTTTCGAACGTTTTGTGAGGAATGATTAGCCTTGATGATTTAGAATGGAATTTTGAAGAAACGGAGTGCATAAAAAAGTAAACAAAATTCTTCAAATCAAACCCTACTTCGGAAACCCAAATCTTGGATGTTTGAAGTAAGTGCTAAAAAAACCGAGTCACGGTCGACGTTTTTCAAAAGATTTGTGAGGAATGATAAAGATTGATGATTTATAATGGAATTTCGAAGAAACGGAGTGCATAAAAAAGTAAAAGAGTTCTTCAAATTGGTCCCTACTTCAGAAACCTGAATAATATACGTCTGAAGCACGTGCTAAAAAAATCGAGTCACGGAAAACTTTATTCGAAAGTTTTGTGAGGAATGATTAGCCTTGATGATTTAGAATAGAATTTCAAAGAAATGGAGTGCATAAAAAAGTAAAAGAGTTCTTCAAATCGAACCCTACTTCGGAAACCCAAATAATGGACGTCTGAAGTACGTGCTAAAGAAACTGAGTCACGATCAACGTTTGTCGAATGTTTCGTGAGGAATGATTAGCCTTGATGATTTAGAATGGAATTTCGAAGAAACGGAGTGCATAAAAAAGTAAACAAAATTCTTCAAATCAAACCCTACTTCGGAAACCCAAATCTTTAAAGTTTGAAGTAAATGCTAAAAAAACCGAGTCACGGTCGACGTTTTTCGAAAGATTTGTGAGATATGATAAAGCTTGATGATTTATAATGGAATTTTGAAGAAACGAAGTGCATAAAAAAGTAAAAGAGTTCTTCAAATTGAACCCTACTTCGGAAACCCAAATAATGGACGTCTGAAGTACGTGCTAAAGAAACTGAGTCACGATCAACGTTTGTCGAATGTTTCGTGAGGAATGATTAGCCTTGATGATTTAGAATGGAATTTCGAAGAAACGGAGTGCATAAAAAAGTAAACAAAATTCTTCAAATCAAACCCTACTTCGGAAACCCAAATCTTTAAAGTTTGAAGTAAATGCTAAAAAAACCGAGTCACGGTCGACGTTTTTCGAAAGATTTGTGAGATATGATAAAGCTTGATGATTTATAATGGAATTTTGAAGAAACGAAGTGCATAAAAAAGTAAAAGAGTTCTTCAAATTGATCCCTACTTCAGAAACCCGAATAATGGACGTCTGAAGCACGTGCTAAAAAAACCGAGTCACGGAAAACTTTATTCGAAAGTTTTATAAGGAGTGATTAGCCTTGATGATTTAAAATATAATTTCAAAGAAACGGAGTGCATAAAAAAGTAAAAGAGTTCTTCAAATCGAACCCTACTTCGGAAACCCAAATAATGGACGTCTGAAGTACGTGCTAAAGAAACCGAGTCACGATCGACGTTTTTCAAACGTTTTGTGAGGAATGATTAGCCTTGATGATTTAGAATGGAATTTTGAAGAAACGGAGTGCATAAAAAAGTAAACAAAATTCTTCAAATCAAACCCTACTTCGGAAACCCAAATCTTCGAAGTTTGAAGTAAGTGCTAAAAAAACCGAGTCACGGTCGAACCCTACTTCGGAAACCCAAATCTTCGAAGTTTGAAGTAAGTGCTAAAAAAACCGAGTCACGGTCGAAGTTTTTCGAAAGATTTGTGAGGAATGATAAAGCTTGATGATTTATAATGGAATTTCGAAGAAACAGAGTGCATAAAAAATTAAACAAAATTCTTCAAATCAAACCCTACTTCGGAAACCCAAATCTTGGATGTTTGAAGTAAGTGCTAAAGAAACCGAGTCACGATCGATGTTTTTCGAACGTTTTGTGAGGAATTATTAGGCTTCATGATTAAGAATGGAATTTCGAAGAAACGGAGTGCATAAAAAAGTAAAAGAGTTCTTCATATCGAACCCAACTTCGGAAACCCAAATAATGGACGTCTGAAGTACGTGCTAAAGAAACCGAGTCAATATCGAACCCAACTTCGGAAACCCAAATAATGGACGTCTGAAGTACGTGCTAAAGAAACCGAGTCAGGATCGACGTTTGTCGAATGTTTTGTGAGGAATGATTAGCCTTGATGATTTAGAATGGAATTTCGAAGAAACGGAGTGCATAAAAAAGTAAACAAAATTCTTCAAATCAAACCCTACTTCGGAAACCCAAATATTGGACGTTTGAAGTAAGTGCTAAAAAAACCGAGTCACGGTCGACGTTTTTCGAACGTTTTGTGAGGAATGATTAGGCTTGATGATTAAGAATGGAATTTCGAAGAAACGGAGTGCATAAAAAAGTAAAAGAGTTCTTCAAATCGAACCCTACTTCGGAAACCCAAATAATGGACGTCTGAAGTACGTGCTAAAGAAACCGAGTCACGATCGACGTTTGTCGAATGTTTTGTGAGGAATGATTAGCCTTGATGATTTAGAATGGAATTTCGAAGAAACGGAGTGCATAAAAAAGTAAACAAAATTCTTCAAATCAAACCCTACTTCGGAAACCCAAATCTTGGATAATTGAAGTATGTGCTAAAGAAACCGAGTCACGATTGACGTTTTTCGAACGTTTTGTGAGGAATGATTAGCCTTGATGATTTAGAATTGAATTTCGAAGAAACGGAGTGCATAAAAAAGTAAACAAAATTCTTCAAATCAAACCCTACTTCGGAAACCCAAATCTTGGACGTTTGAAGTAAGTGCTAAAAATCCGAGTCACGGTCGATTTTTTCCGAAAGTTTTGTGAAGAAGGTTTAGGCTTGATGATTTATAATGGAATTTCAAAGAAACGGAGTGCATAAAAAAGTAAAATAGTTCTTCAAATCGAACCCTACTTCAGAAACCCGAATAATGGACGTCTGAAGCACGTGCTAAAAAAACCGAGTCACGGAAAACTTTATTCGAAAGTTTTGTGAGGAGTGATTAGCCTTGATGATTTAGAATAGAATTTCAAAGAAACGGAGTGCATAAAAAAGTAAAAGAGTTCTTCAAATCGAACCCTACTTCGGAAACCCAAATAATGGACGTCTGAAGTACGTGCTAAAGAAACCGAGTCACGATCGACGTTTTTCAAACGTTTTGTGAGGAATGATTAGCCTTGATGATTTAGAATGGAATTTTGAAGAAACGGAGTGCATAAAAAAGTAAACAAAATTCTTCAAATCAAACCCTACTTCGGAAACCCAAATCTTCGAAGTTTGAAGTAAGTGCTAAAAAAACCGAGTCACGGTCGAACCCTACTTCGGAAACCCAAATCTTCGAAGTTTGAAGTAAGTGCTAAAAAAACCGAGTCACGGTCGACGTTTTTCGAAAGTTTTGTGAGGAATGATAAAGCTTGATGATTTATAATGGAATTTTGAAGAAACGGAGTGCATAAAAATTAAACAAAATTCTTCAAATCAAACCCTACTTCGGAAACCCAAATCTTGGACGTTTGAAGTAAGTGCTAAAAAAACCGAGTGACGGTCGACAAATCTTGAACGTTTTGTGAGGAATGATTAGGTTTGATGATTAAGAATGGAATTTCGGAGAAACGGAGTGCATAAAAAAGTAAAAGGGTTCTTCAAATCGAACCTTACTTCAGAAACCCAAATAATGGACGTCTGAAGTACGTGCTAAAGAAACCGAGTCACGAACGACGTTTGTCGAAAGTTTTGTGAGGAATGATTAGCCTTGATGATTTAGAATGGAATTTCGAAGAAACGGAGTGCATAAAAAAGTAAAAGAGTTCTGCAATTCGAACCCTAATCCGGAAACCCAAACAATGGACGTCTGAAGTACGTGCTAGAAAAATCGAGTCATGGTCGACGTTTTTCGAAAGTTTTGTGATGATTGTTTAGGCTTGATGATTTAGAATAGAATTTCGAAGAAATTGAGTGCATATAATATTAAAAAAAATTCTTCAAATCAAACCCTAGTTCGGAAACCCAAATCTTGGACGTTTGAAGTAAGTGCTAAAAAAACCGAGTCACGGTCGACGTTTTTCGAACGTTTTGTGAGGAACTATTAGTCTTGATAATTAAGAATGGAATTTCAAAGAAACGGAGTGCATAAAAAAGTAAAAGAGTTCTTCAAATCGAACCCTACTTCGGAAATTAAAATAATGGACGTCTGAAGTACGTGCTAAAGAAACCGAGTCACGTTCGACGTTTTTCGAATGTTTTGTAAGGAATGATTAGCCTTGATGATTTAGAATGGAATTTCGAAGAAACGGAGTGCATAAAAAAGTAAACAAAATTCTTCAAATCAAACCCTACTTCGGAAACCCAAATCTATGACGTTTGAAGTAAGTGCTAAAAAATCGAGTCACGGTCGACATTTTTCGAAAGTTGTTGAGGAATGATATGGCTTGATGATTTATAATGGAATTTCGAAGAAACGGAGTGCATAAAAAATTAAACAAAATTCTTCAAATAAAACCCTGCTTTGGAAACCCAAATCTTGGACGTTTGAAGTAAGTGCTAAAAAAACCGAGTCAAGGTCGACGTTTTTTGAACGTTTTGTGAGGAATGGTTAGGCTTCATGATTAATAATGAAATTTCGAAGAAATGGAGTGCATTTAAAAGTAAAAGAGTTCTTCAAATCGAACCCTACTTCGGAAACCCAAATAATGGACGTCTGAAGTACGTGCTAAAGAAACCGAGTCACGATCGACGTTTGTCGAATGTTTTGTGAGGAATGATTAGTGAAGTACGTGCTAAAGAAACCGAGTCACGATCGACGTTTGTCGAATGTTTTGTGAGGAATGATTAGATTTGATGATTTAGAATTGAATTTCGAAGAAACGGAGTGCATAAAAAAGTAAACAAAATTCTTCAAATCAAACCCTACTTCGGAAACCCAAAGCTTGGATGTTTGAAGTAAGTGAGTAAACAAAATTCTTCAAATCAAACCCTACTTCGGAAACCCAAAGCTTGGATGTTTGAAGTAAGTGATAAAAAAACCGAGTCACGGTCGACGTTTTTCGAAAGTTTTGTGAAGAATGATAAGGCTTGATGATTTATAATGAAATTTCGAAGAAACGGAGTGCATAAAAAATTAAACAAAATTCTTCAAATCAAACCCTACTTTGGAAACCCAAATCTTGGATGTTTGAAGTAAGTGCTAAAAAAACCGAGTCACGGTCGACGTTTTTCGAAAGTTTTGTGAGGAATGATAAAGCTTGATGATTTATAATGGAATTTCGAAGAAACGGAGTGCATAAAAAATTAAACAAAATTCTTCAAATCATACCCTAGTTCGGAAACCCAAATCTTGGACGTTTGAAGTAAGTGCTAAAAAAATCGAGTCACGGTCGACGTTTTTTGAACGTTTTGTGAGGAATGATTAGGCTTGATGATTAAGAATGGAATTTCGAAGAAACGGAGTGCATAAAAAAGTAAAAGAGTTCTTCAAATCGAACTCTACTTCGGAAACCCAAATAATGACGTCTGAAGTACGTGCTAAAGAAACCGAGTCACGATCGACGTTTGTCGAAAGTTTTGTGAGGAATGATTAGCCTTGATGATTTAGAATGGAATTTCGAAGAAACGGAGTGCATAAAAAAGTAAACAAAATTCTTCAAATCAAACCCTACTTCGGAAACCCAAAGCTTGGACGTTTGAAGTAAGTGCTAAAAAAACCGAGTCACGGTCGAACCCTACTTCGGAAACCCAAAGCTTGGACGTTTGAAGTAAGTGCTAAAAAAACCGAGTCACGGTCGATGTTTTTCGAAAGTTTTGTGGGGAATGATAAGGCTTGATGATTTATAATGGAATTTCGAAGAAACGGAGTGCATAAAAAAGTAAACAAAATTCTTCAAATCAAACCCTACTTCGGAAACCCAAACCTTGGATGTTTGAAGTAAGTGCTAAAAAAACCGAGTCACGGTCGACGTTTTTCGAAAGTTTTGTGAGGAATGATAAAGCTTGATGATTTATAATGGAATTTCGAAGAAACGGAGTGCATAAAAAATTAAACAAAATTCTTCAAATCATACCCTAGTTCGGAAACAAAAATCATGGACGTTTTAAGTAAGTGCTAAAAAAACTGAGTCACGGTCGACGTTTTTTGAACGTTTTATGAGGAATGATTAGGCTTGATGATTAAGAATGGAATTTCGAAGAAACGGAGTGCATAAAACGTTTTATGAGGAATGATTAGGCTTGATGATTAAGAATGGAATTTCGAAGAAACGGAGTGCATAAAAAAGTAAAAGAGTTATGATTAGGCTTGATGATTAAGAATGGAATTTCGAAGAAACGGAGTGCATAAAAAAGTAAAAGAGTTGTTCAAATCGAACCCTACTTCGGAAACCCAAATAATGGACGTCTGAAGTACGTGCTAAAGAAACCGAGTCACGTTCGACGTTTTTCGAATGTTTTGTGAGGAATGATTAGCCTTGATGATTTAGAATGAAATTTTGTAGAAACAGAGTGCATAAAAAAGTAAACAAAATTCTTCAAATCAAACCCTACTTCGGAAACCCAAAGCTTGGACGTTTGAAGTAAATGCTAAAAAAACCGAGTCACGGTCGACGTTTTTCGAAAGTTTTGTGAGGAATGATAAGGCTTGATGATTTATAATGGAATTTCGAAGAAACGGAGTGCATAAAAAATTAAACAAAATTCTTCAAATCAAACCCTGCTTTGGAAAGCCAAATCTTGGACGTTTGAAGTAAGTGCTAAAAAAACCGAGTCACGGTCGACGTTTTTTGAACGTTTTGTGAGGAATGGTTAGGCTTGATGATTAAGAATGAAATTTTGAAGAAGCGGAGTGCATAAAAAAGTAAAAGAGTTCTTCAAATCGAACCCTACTTCGTAAACCCAAATAATGGACGTCTGAAGTACGTGCTAAAGAAACCGAGTCACGTTCGACGTTTTTCGAATGTTTTGAGAGGAATGATTAGCCTTGATGATTTAGAATGGAATTTCGAAGAAATGGAGTGCATAAAAAAGTAAACAAAATTCTTCAAATCAAACCCTACTTCGGAAACCCAAATCTTGGACGTTTGAAGTAAGTGCTAAAAAATCGAGTCACGGTCGAAGTTTTTCGAAAGTTTTGGTGAGGAATGATAAGGCTTGATGATTTATAATGGAATTTCGAAGAAACGGAGTGCATAAAAAATTAAACAAAATTCTTCAAATCAAACCCTGCTTTGGAAACCCAAATCTTGGACGTTTGAAGTAAGTGCTAAAAAAACCGAGTCACGGTCGACGTTTTTCGAAAGTTTTGTGAGGAATGATAAGGCTTGATGATTTATAATGGAATTTCGAAGAAACGGAGTGCATAAAAAATTAAACAAAATTCTTCAAATCAAACCCTACTTCGGAAACCCAAATCTTGGACGTTTGAAGTAAGTGCTAAAAAACCGAGTCACGGTCGACGTTTTTCGAAAGTTTTGGTGAGGAATGATAAGGCTTGATGATTTATAATGGAATTTCGAAGAAACGGAGTGCATAAAAAATTAAACAAAATTCTTCAAATCAAACCCTGCTTTGGAAACCCAAATCTTGGACGTTTGAAGTAAGTGCTAAAAAAACCGAGTCACGGTCGACGTTTTTTGAACGTTTTGTGAGGAATGATTAGGCTTGATGATTAAGAATGGAATTTCGGAGAAATGGAGTGCATAAAAAAGTAAAAGGGTTCTTCAAATCGAACCCTACTTCGGAAACCCAAATAATGAACGTCTGAAGTACGTGCTAAAGAAACCGAGTCACGATCGACGTTTGTCGAAAGTTTTGTGAAGAATGATTAGCCTTGATGATTTAGAATGGAATTTCGAAGAAACGGAGTGCATAAAAAAGTAAACAAAATTCTTCAAATCGAACCCTACTTCGGAAACCCAAATAATGGACGTCTGGAGTACGTGCTAAAGAAACCGAGTCACGTTCGACGTTTTTCGAATGTTTTGTGAGGAATGATTAGCCTTGATGATTTAGAATGGAATTTCAAAGAAACGGAGTGCATATAATAGTAAACAAAATTCTTCAAATCAAACCCTACTTCGGAAACCCAAAGCTTGGACGTTTGAAGTAAGTGCTAAAAAAACCGAGTCACGGTCGACGTTTTTCGAAAGTTTTGTGAGGAATGATAAAGCTTGATGATTTATAATGGAATTTCGAAGAAACGGAGTGCATAAAAAATTAAACAAAATTCTTCAAATCGTACCCTAGTTCGGAAACCCAAATCTTGGACGTTTGAAGTAAGTACTAAAAAAACTGAGTCACGGTCGACGTTTTTTGAACGTTTTATGAGGAATGATTAGGCTTGATGATTAAGAATGGAATTTCGAAGAAACGGAGTGCATAAAAAAGTAAAAGAGTTCTTCAAATCGAACCCTACTTCGGAAACCCAAATAATGGACGTCCGAAGTACGTGCTAAAGAAACCGAGTCACGTTCGACGTTTTTCGAATGTTTTGTGAGGAATGATTAGCCTTGATGATTTAGAATGGAATTTTGAAGAAATGGAGTGCATAAAAAAGTAAACAAAATTCTTCAAATCAAACCCTACTTCGGAAACCCAAAGCTTGGACGTTTGAAGTAAATGCTAAAAAAACCGAGTCACGGTCGACGTTTTTCGAAAGTTTTGTGAGGAATGATTAGGCTTGATGATTTAGAATATAATTTCGAAGAAACAGAGTGCATAAAACAGTAAAAAAATGCTTCAAATCGAACCCTACTTCGGAAACCCAAATCTTGGACGTTTGAAGTAAATGCTAAAAAAACCGAGTCACGGTCGACGTTTTTCGAAAGTTTTGTGAGGAATGATAAGGCTTGATGATTTATAATGGAATTTCGAAGAAACGGAGTGCATAAAAAATTAAACAAAATTCTTCAAATCAAACCCTACTTCGGAAACCCAAATCTTGGACGTTTGAAGTAAATGCTAAAAAAACCGAGTCACGGTCGACGTTTTTCGAAAGTTTTGTGAGGAATGATAAGGCTTGATGATTTATAATGGAATTTCGAAGAAACGGAGTGCATAAAAAATTAAACAAAATTCTTCAAATCAAACCCTTCTTTGGAAACCCAAATCTTGGACGTTTTAAGTAAGTGCTAAAAAAACCGAGTCACGGTCGACGTTTTTTGAACGTTTTGTGAGGAATGGTTAGGCTTGATGATTAAGAATGAAATTTTTAAGAAGCGGAGTGCATAAAAAAGTAAAAGAGTTCTTCAAATCGAACCCTACTTCGTAAACCCAAATAATGGACATCTGAAGTACGTGCTAAAGAAACCGAGTCACGTTCGACGTTTTTCGAATGTTTTGAGAGGAATAATTAGCCTTGAAGATTTAGAATGGAATTTCGACGAAACGGAGTGCATAAAAAAGTAAACAAAATTCTTCAAATCAAACCCTACTTCGGAAACCCAAATCTTGGACGTTTGAAGTAAGTGCTAAAAAAACGAGTCACGGTCGAAGTTTTTCGAAAGTTTTGGTGAGGAATGATAAGTCTTGATGATTTATAATGGAATTTCGAAGAAACGGAGTGCATAAAAAATTAAACAAAATTCTTCAAATCAAACCCTGCTTTGGAAACCCAAATCTTGGACGTTTGAAGTAAGTGCTAAAAAAACCGAGTCACGGTCGACGTTTTTCGAAAGTTTTGTGAGGAATGATAAGGCTTGATGATTTATAATGGAATTTCGAAGAAACGGAGTGCATAAAAAATTAAACAAAATTCTTCAAATCAAACCCTGCTTTGGAAACCCAAATCTTGGACGTTTGAAGTAAGTGCTAAAAAAACCGAGTCACGGTCGAAGTTTTTTGAACGTTTTGTGAGGAATGGTTAGGCTTGATGATTAAGAAAGGAATTTCAAAGAAACGGAGTGCATAAAAAAGTAAAAGAGTTCTTCAAATCGAACCCTACTTCGGAAACCCAAATAATGGACGTCTGAAGTACGTGCTAAAAAAACAAAGTCATGGTCGACTTTATTCAAAAGTTTTGTGAGGAATGATTAGCCTTGATGATTTAGAATAGAATTTCAAAGAAACGGAGTGCATAAAAAAGTAAAAGAGTTCTTCAATTCGAACCCTAATTCGGAAACCCAAACAATGGACGTCTGAAGTACGTGCTATAAAAGAGTTCTTCAATTCGAACCCTAATTCGGAAACCCAAACAATGGACGTCTGAAGTACGTGCTACAAAAACCACGTCATGGTCGACGTTTTTCGAAAGTTTTGTGAGGAATGTTTAGGCTTGATGATTTAGAATAGAATTTCGAAGAAATTGAGTGCATATAATATTAAACAAAATTCTTAAAATCAAACCCTACTTCGGAAACTTAAATCTTGGACGTTTGAAGTAAGTGCTAAAAAAACCGAGTCACGGTCGACGTTTTTCGAACGTTTTGTGAGGAATTATTAGGCATGATGATTAAGAATGGAATTTCGAAGAAATGGAGTGCATAAAAAAGTAAAAGAGTTCGTCAAATCGAACCCTACTTCGGAAACCCAAATAATGGACGTCTGAAGTACGTGCTAAAGAAACCGAGTCACGTTCGACGTTTGTCGAAAGTTTTGTGAGGAATGAGAAGCCTTGATGATTCAGATTTATATTTCGAAGAAACACAGTGCATAAAAAAGTAAACAAAATTCTTCAAATCAAACCCTACTTCGGAAACCCAAAGCTTGGATGTTTGAAGTAAGTGCTATAAAAACCGAGTCACGGTCGACGTTTTTCGAAAGTTTTGTGAGGAATGATAAAGCTTGATGATTTATAATGGAATTTCAAAGAAACGGAGTGCATACAAAATTAAACAAAATTCTTCAAATCAAACCCTACTTTGGAAACCCAAATCTTGGACGTTTGAAGTAACTGCTAAAGAAACCGAGTCACGATCGACGTTTTTTGAACGTTTTGTGAGGAATGGTTAGGCTTGATGATTAAGAATGAAATTTCGAAGAAACGGAGTGCATAAAAAAGTAAAAGAGTTCTTCAAATCGAACCCTACTTCGGAAGCCCAAATAATGGACGTCTGAAGTACGTGCTAAAGAAACCGAGTCACGTTCGACGTTTCTCGAATGTTTTGTGAGGAATGATTAGCCTTGATGATTTAGAATGGAATTTTGAAGAAACGGAGTGCAAAAAAAAGTAAAAAAAATTCTTCAAATCAAACCCTACTTCGGAAACCCAAAGCTTGGACGTTTGAAGTAAGTGCTAAAAAAATCGAGTCACGGTCGACATTTTTCGAAAGTTTTGTGAGGAAACGGAGTGCATAAAAAATTAAACAAAATTCTTCAAATCAAACCCTACTTTGGAAACCCAAATCCTGGACGTCTGAAGTAAGTGCTAAAAAAACCAAGTCACGGTCGACGTTTTTTGAACGTTTTGTGAGGAATGGTTAGGCTTGATGATTAAGAATGGAATTTCGAAGAAACGGAGTGCATAAAAAAGTAAAAGAGTTCTTCAAATCAAACCCTACTTCGGAAACCTAAATAATGGAAGTCTAAAATACGTGTTAAAAAAACCGAGTCACGGTCGACTTTTTTCAAAATTTTTTTGAGGAATGATTAGCCTTGATTATTTAGAATAGAATTTCAAAGAAACGGAGTGCATAAAAAAGTAAAAGAGTTCTTCAATTCGAACCCTACTTCGGAAACCCATTCAAAGAAACGGAGTGCATAAAAAAGTAAAAGAGTTCTTCAATTCGAACCCTACTTCGGAAACCCATATAATGGACGTCTGAAGTACGTACTAAAGAAACCGAGTCACGTTCGACGATTGTCGAACGTTTAGTGAGGAATGATTAGCCTTGATGATTTAGATTTATATATCGAAGAAACAGAGTGCATAAAAAAGTAAACAAAATTCTTCAAATCAAACCCTACTTCGGAAACCCAAAGCTTGGATGTTTGAAGTAAGTGCTAAAAAAACCGAGTCACGGTCGACGTTTTTCGAAAGTTTTGTGAGGTTGGATGTTTGAAGTAAGTGCTAAAAAAACCGAGTCACGGTCGACGTTTTTCGAAAGTTTTGTGAGGAATGATAAGGCTTGATGATTTATAATGGAATATCGAAGAAACGGAGTGCATAAAAAAGTAAAAAAAATTCTTCAAATCAAACCCTACTTCGAAAACCCAAAGCTTGGACGTTTGAAGTAAGTGCTAAAAAAATCGAGTCACCGTCGACGTTTTTCGAAAGTTTTGTGAGGAATGATAAAGCTTGATGATTTATAATGGAATTTCAAAGAAACGGAGTGCATAAAAAAGTAAAAGAGTTCTTCAAATCGAACCCTACTTCGGAAATCCAAATAATGGACGTCTGAAATACGTGTTAAAAAAACCGAGTCACGGTCGACTTTATTCGAAAGTTTTGTGAGGAATGATTAGCCTTGATGATTTAGAAAAGAATTTCAAAGAAACGGAGTGCATAAAAAAGTAAAAGAGTTCTTCAATTCGAACCCTACTTCGGAAACCCAAATAATGGACGTCTGAAGTACGTGCTAAAGAAACCGAGTCACGTTCGACATTTGTTTCGGAAACCCAAATAATGGACGTCTGAAGTACGTGCTAAAGAAACCGAGTCACGTTCGACATTTGTCGAACGTTTAGTGGGGAATGATTAGCCTGGATGATTTTGATTTATATTTCGAAGAAACAGAGTGCATAAAAAAGTAAACAAAATTCTTCAAATCAAACCCTACTTCTGAAACCCAAACCTTGGATGTTTGAAGTAAGTGCTAAAAAAACCGAGTCACGGTCGACGTTTTTTGAACGTTTTGTGAGGAATGGTTAGGCTTGATGATTAAAAATGAAATTTCGAAGAAACGGAGTGCATAAAAAAGTAAAAGAGTTCTTCAAATCGAACCTTACTCCGGAAACCCAAATAATAGACGTCTGAAGTACGGGCTAAAGAAACCGAGTCACGTTCGACGTTTGTCGAATGTTTTGTGAGGAATGATTAGCCTTGATGATTTAGAATGAAATTTCGAAGAAACGGAGTGCATAAAAAAGCAAACAAAATTCTTCAAATCAAACCCTACTTCGGAAACCCAAATTTTGGACGTTTGAAGTAAGTCCTAAAAAATCGAGTCACGGTCGACGTTTTTCGAATGTTTTGTGAGGAATGATAAGGCTTGATGATTTATAATGGAATTTCGATGAAACGGAGTGCATAAAAAATTAAACAAAATTCTTCAAATCAAACCCTACTTCGGAAACCCAAATCTTGGATGTTTGAAGTAAGTGCTAAAGAAACCGAGTCACGGTCGACGTTTTTTGAACGTTTTCAAATCTTGGATGTTTGAAGTAAGTGCTAAAGAAACCGAGTCACGGTCGACGTTTTTTGAACGTTTTATGAGGAATGATTTGGCTTGATGACTAAGAATGGAATTTCGAAGAAACGGAGTGCATAAAAAAGTAAAAGAGTTCTTCAAATCAAACCCTACTTCGGAAACCCAAATCTTGGACGTTTGAAGTAAGTGCTAAAAAAACCGAGTGACTGTCGACGTTTTTCGAACATTTTGTGAGGAATGATTAGGCTTGATGATTAAGAATGAATTTTCAAAGAAACGGAGTGCATAAAAAAGTAAAAGAGTTCTTCAAATCGAACCCTACTTCGGAAACCCAAATAATGGACGTCTGAAGTACGTGCTAAAGAAACTGAGTCACGTTCGACGTTTGTCGAATGTTTTGTGAGGAATGATTAGCCTTGATGATTTAGAATGGAATTTCGAAGTAACGGAGTGCATAAAAAATTAAACAAAATTCTTAAAATTAAACCCTACTTCGGAAACCCAAATCTTGGATGTTTGAAGTAAGTGCTAAAGAAACCGAGTCACGGTCGACGTTTTTTGAACGTTTTGTGAGGATTGATTTGGCTTGATGATTAAGAATGGAATTTCGAAGAAACGGAGTGCATAAAAAAATAAAAGTGTTCTTCAAATCAAACCCTACTTCGGAAACCCAAATTTTGGACGTTTGAAGTAAGTGCTAAAAAAACCGAGTCACTGTCGACGTTTTTCGAACATTTTGTGAGGAATGATTAGGCTTGATGATTAAGAATGGAATTTCGAAGAAACGGAGTGCATAAAAAATTAAAAAAAAAATCATCAAATCAAACCCTACTTCGGAAACCCAAATCTTGGACGTTTGAAGTAAGTGCTAAAAAAACCGAGTCACGGTCGACGTTTTTTGAACGTTTTGTGAGGAATGATTAGGCTTGATGATTAAGAATGGAATTTCGAAAAAACGGAGTGCATAAAATAGTAAAAGAGTTCTTCAAATTGAACCTTACTTCGGAAACCCAAATAATGGACGTTTGAAGTAAGTGCTAAAGAAACCGAGTCACGTTCGACGTTTTTCGAAATTTTTGTGAGGAATGATTAGCTTTGATGATTTAGAATGGAATTTCGAAGAAACGACGTTTTTCGAAATTTTTGTGAGGAATGATTAGCTTTGATGATTTAGAATGGAATTTCGAAGAAACGGAGTGCATAAAAAAGTAAACAAAATTCATCAAATCAAACCCTACATCGAAAACCCAAATCTTGGACGTTTAGAGTAAGTGCTAAAAAACCGAGTCACGGACGACGTTTTTCGAACGTTTTTTGAGGAATGATTAGGCTTGATGATTAAGAATGGAATTTCGAAGAAACGGAGTGCATAAGAAAGTAAAAGAGTTCTTCAAATCGAACCCTACTTCGGAAACCCAAATAATGGACGTCTGAAGTACGTGCTTAAAAAACCGAGTCACGGTCGACTCTATTCGAAACTATTGTGAGGAATGATAAGGCTTGATGATTAAGAATGGAAATTCGAAGAAACGGAGTGCATAAAAATGTAAAAGATATCTATCAATCGGACCCTACTTCGGAAACCCAAATAATGGACGTCTGAAGTACGTGCTAAAGAAACTGAGTCACGTTCGACGTTTGTCGAATGTTTTGTGAGGAATGATTAGCCTTGATGATTTAGAATGGAATTTCGAAGTAACGGAGTGCATAAAAAATTAAACAAAATTCTTAAAATTAAACCCTACTTCGGAAACCCAAATCTTGGATGTTTGAAGTAAGTGCTAAAGAAACCGAGTCACGGTCGACGTTTTTTGAACGTTTTGTGAGGATTGATTTGGCTTGATGATTAAGAATGGAATTTCGAAGAAACGGAGTGCATAAAAAAGTAAAAGAGTTCTTCAAATCAAACCCTACTTCGGAAACCCAAATTTTGGACGTTTGAAGTAAGTGCTAAAAAAACCGAGTCACTGTCGACGTTTTTCGAACATTTTGTGAGGAATGATTAGGCTTGATGATTAAGAATGGAATTTCGAAGAAACGGAGTGCATAAAAAATTAAAAAAAAATTCATCAAATCAAACCCTACTTCGGAAACCCAAATCTTGGACGTTTGAAGTAAGTGCTAAAAAAACCGAGTCACGGTCGACGTTTTTTGAACGTTTTGTGAGGAATGATTAGGCTTGAAGATTAAGAATGGAATTTCGAAGAAACGGAGTGCATAAAATAGTAAAAGAGTTCTTCAAATTGAACCCTACTTCGGAAACCCAAATAATGGACGTTTGAAGTAAGTGCTAAAGAAACCGAGTCACGTTCGACGTTTTTCGAAATTTTTGTGAGGAATGATTAGCCTTGATGATTTAGAATGGAATTTCGAAGAAAGGGAGTGCATAAAAAAGTAAACAAAATTCATCAAATCAAACCCTACATCGAAAACCCAAATCTTGGACGTTTAGAGTAAGTGCTAAAAAACCGAGTCACGGACGACGTTTTTCGAACGTTTTTTGAGGAATGATTAGGCTTGATGAGTAAGAATGGCATTTCGAAGAAACGGAGTGCATAAGAAAGTAAAAGAGTTCTTCAAATCGAACCCTACTTCGGAAACCCAAATAATGGACGTCTGAAGTACGTGTTTAAAAAACCGAGTCACGGTCGACTCTATTCGAAACTTTTGTGAGGAATCATAAGGCTTGATGATTAAGAATGGAAATTCGAAGAAACGGAGTGCATAAAAAAGTAAAAGATATCTATCAATCGGACCCTACTACGGAAACCCAAATAATGGACGTCTGAAGTACGTGCTAAAAAAACCGAGTCACGTTCGACGTTTGTCGAATGTTTTGTGAGGAATGATTAGCCTTGATGATTTAGAATGGAATTTCGAAGTAACGGAGTGCATAAAAAATTAAACAAAATTTATAAAATTAAACCCTACTTCGGAAACCCAAATCTTGGATGTTTGAAGTAAGTGCTAAAGAAACCGAGTCACGGTAGACGTTTTTTGAACGTTTTGTGAGGATTGATTTGGCTTGATGATTAAGAATGGAATTTCGAAGAAACGGAGTGCATAAAAAAGTAAAAGAGTTCTTCAAATCAAACCCTACTTCGGAAACCCAAATCTTGGACGTTTGAAGTAAGTGCTAAAAAAACCGAGTCACTGTCAAACCCTACTTCGGAAACCCAAATCTTGGACGTTTGAAGTAAGTGCTAAAAAAACCGAGTCACTGTTGACGTTTTTCGAATATTTTGTGAGGAATGATTAGGCTTGATGATTAAGAATGGAAATTCGAAGAAACGGAGTGCATAAAAAATTAAACAAAATTCTTCAAATCAAACCCTACTTCGGAAACCCAAATCTTGGACGTTTGAAGTAAGTTCTAAAAAAACCGAGTCACGGTCGATGTTTTTTGAACGTTTTGTGAGGAATGATAAGGCTTGATGATTAAGAATGGAATTTCGAAGAAACGGAGTGCATAAAAAAGTAAAAGAGTTCTTCAAATTGAACCCTACTTCGGAAACCCAAATAATGGACGTTTGAAGTAAGTGCTAAAGAAACCGAGTCACGTTCGACGTTTTTCGAAATTTTTGTGAGGAATGATTAGCCTTGATGATTTAAAATGGAATTTCGAAGAAACGGAGTGCATAAAAAAGTAAACAAAATTCATCAAATCAAACCCTACATCGAAAACCCAAATCTTGGACGTTTAGAGTAAGTGCTAAAAAACCGAGTCACGGACGACGTTTTTCGAACGTTTTTTGAGGAATGATTAGGCTTGATGAGTAAGAATTGCATTTCGAAGAAACGGAGTGCATAAGAAAGTAAAAGAGTTCTTCAAATCGAACCCTACTTCGGAAACCCAAATAATGGACGTCTGAAGTACGTGCTTAAAAAACCGAGTCACGGTCGACTCTATTCGAAACTTTTGTGAGGAATAATAAGGCTTGATGATTAAGAATGGAAATTCGAAGAAACGGAGTGCATAAAAAAGTAAAAGATATCTATCAATCGGACCCTACTTCGGAAACCCAAATAATGGACGTCTGAAGTACGTGCTTAAAAAACCGAGTCACGGTCGACTCTATTCGAAACTTTTGTGAGGAATAATAAGGCTTGATGATTAAGAATGGAAATTCGAAGAAACGGAGTGCATAAAAAAGTAAAAGATATCTATCAATCGGACCCTACTTCGGAAACCCAAATAATGGACGTCTGAAGTACGTGCTAAAAAAACCGAGTCACGTTCGACGTTTGTCGAATGTTTTGTGAGGAATGATTTGCCTTGATGATTTAGAAAGGAATTTCGAAGTAACGGAGTGCATAAAAAATTAAACAAAATTTATAAAATTAAACCCTACTTCGGAAAACCAAATCTTGGATGTTTGAAGTACGTGCTAAAGAAACCGAGTCACGGTAGACGTTTTTTGAACGTTTTGTGAGGATTGATTTGGCTTGATGATTAAGAATGGAATTTCGAAGAAACAGAGTGCATAAAAAAGTAAAAGAGTTCTTCAAATCGAACCCTACTTCGGAAACCCAAATAATGGACGTTTGAAGTAAGTGCTAAAGAAACCGAGTCACGTTCGACGTTTTTCGAAATTTTTGTGAGGAATGATTAGCCTTGATGATTTAAAATGGAATTTCGAAGAAACGGAGTGCATAAAAAAGTAAACAAAATTCATCAAATCAAACCCTACATCGAAAACCCAAATCTTGGACGTTTAGAGTAAGTGCTAAAAAACCGAGTCACGGACGACGTTTTTCGAACGTTTTTTGAGGAATGATTAGGCTTGATGAGTAAGAATTGCATTTCGAAGAAACGGAGTGCATAAGAAAGTAAAAGAGTTCTTCAAATCGAACCCTACTTCGGAAACCCAAATAATGGACGTCTGAAGTACGTGCTTAAAAAACCGAGTCACGGTCGACTCTATTCGAAACTTTTGTGAGGAATAATAAGGCTTGATGATTAAGAATGGAAATTCGAAGAAACGGAGTGCATAAAAAAGTAAAAGATATCTATCAATCGGACCCTACTTCGGAAACCCAAATAATGGACGTCTGAAGTACGTGCTAAAAAAACCGAGTCACGTTCGACGTTTGTCGAATGTTTTGTGAGGAATGATTTGCCTTGATGATTTAGAAAGGAATTTCGAAGTAACGGAGTGCATAAAAAATTAAACAAAATTTATAAAATTAAACCCTACTTCGGAAAACCAAATCTTGGATGTTTGAAGTACGTGCTAAAGAAACCGAGTCACGGTAGACGTTTTTTGAACGTTTTGTGAGGATTGATTTGGCTTGATGATTAAGAATGGAATTTCGAAGAAACAGAGTGCATAAAAAAGTAAAAGAGTTCTTCAAATCAAACCCTACTTCGGAAACCCAAATCTTGGACGTTTGAAGTAAGTGCTAAAAAAACCGAGTCACTATCGACGTTTTTTGAACATTTTGTGAGGAATGATTAGGCTTGATGATTAAGAATGGAATTTCAAAGAAACGGAGTGCATAAAAAAGTAAAAGAGTTCTTCAAATCGAACCGTACTTCGGAAACCCAAATAATGGACGTCTGAAGTACGTGCTAAAGAAACTGAGTCACGTTCGACGTTTGTCGAATGTTTTGTGAGGAATGATTAGCCTTGATGATTTAGAATGGAATTTCGAAGTAACAGAGTGCATAAAAAATTAAACAATATTCTTAAAATTAAACCCTACTTCGGAAACCCAAATCTTGGATGTTTGAAGTAAGTGCTAAAGAAACCGAGTCACGGTCGACGTTTTTTGAACGTTTTGTGAGGATTGATTTGGCTTGATGATTAAGAATGGAATTTCGAAGAAACGGAGGGCATAAAAAAGTAAAAGAGTTCTTCAAATCAAACCCTACTTCGGAAACCCAAATCTTGGACGTTTGAAGTAAGTGCTAAAAAAACCGAGTCACTGTCGACGTTTTTCGAACATTTTGTGAGAAATGATTAGGCTTGATGATTAAGAATGGAATTTCGAAGAAACGGAGTGCATAAAAAATTAAACAAAATTCTTCAAATCAAACCCTACTTCGGAAACCCAAATCTTGGACGTTTGAAGTAAGTGCTAAAAAAACCGAGTCACGGTCGATGTTTTTTGAACGTTTTGTGAGGAATGATAAGGCTTGATGATTAAGAATGGAATTTCGAAGAAACGGAGTGCATAAAAAAGTAAAAGAGGAATGATAAGGCTTGATGATTAAGAATGGAATTTCGAAGAAACGGAGTGCATAAAAAAGTAAAAAAGTTCTTCAAATTGAACCCTACTTCAGAAACCCAAATAATGGACGTTTGAAGTAAGTGCTAAAGAAACCGAGTCACGTTCGACGTTTTTCGAAATTTTTGTGAGGAATAATTAGCCTTGATGATTTAAAATGGAATTTCGAAGAAACGGAGTGCATAAAAAAGTAAACAAAATTCATCAAATCAAACCCTACATCGAAAACCCAAATCTTGGACGTTTAGAGTAAGTGCTAAAAAACCGAGTCACGGACGACGTTTTTCGAACGTTTTTTGAGGAATGATTAGGCTTGATGATTAAGAATGGAATTTCGAAGAAACGGAGTGCATAAGAAAGTAAAAGAGTTCTTCAAATCGAACCCTACTTCGGAAACCCAAATAATGGACGTCTGAAGTACGTGCTTAAAAAACCGAGTCACGGTGGACTCTATTCGAAACTTTTGTGAGGAATGATAAGGCTTGATGATTAAGAATGGAAATTCGAAGAAATGGAGTGCATAAAAAAGTAAAAGATATCTATCAATCGGACCCTACTTCGGAAACCCAAATAATGGACGTCTGAAGTACGTGCTAAAAAAACCGAGTCACGGTCGACTTTATTCGAAAGTTTTGTGAGGAATGATTAGCCTTGATGATTTATAATAGAATTTCGAAGAAACGAAGTGCATAAAAAAGTAATAGAGTTCCTCAAATCGAACTCTACTTCGGAAACCCAAATAATGGACGTCTGAAGTACGTGCTAAAGAAACCGAGTCACGTTTGACGATTTCGTAAGTTTTGTGAGGAATGATTAGCCTTGATGATTTAGAATGGAATTTCGAAGAAACGGAGTGCATAAAAAAGTAAACAAAATTCATCAAATCAAACCCTACATCGAAAACCCAAATCTTGGACGTTTAGAGTAAGTGCTAAAAAACCGAGTCACGGACGACGTTTTTCGAACGTTTTTTGAGGAATGATTAGGCTTGATGATTAAGTATGGAATTTCGAAGAAACGGAGTGCATAAGAAAGTAAAAGAGTTCTTCAAATCGAACCCTACTTCGGAAACCCAAATAATGGACGTCTGAAGTACGTGCTAAAAAAACCGAGTCACGGTTGACGCTTTTCCAACGTTTTGTAAGGAATGATAAGGCTTGATGATTTATAATGGAATTTCGAAGAAACGGAGTGCATAAAAAAGTTAACAAAATTCTTCAAATCAAACCCTACTTCGGAAACCCAAATCTTGGACGTTTGAAGTAAGTGCTAAAAACCGAGTCACGGTCGACGTTTCTACTTCGGAAACCCAAATCTTGGACGTTTGAAGTAAGTGCTAAAAACCGAGTCACGGTCGACGTTTTTACTTCGGAAACCCAAATCTTGGACGTTTGAAGTAAGTGCTAAAAACCGAGTCACGGTCGACGTTTTTTGAACGTTTTGTGAGGACTGATTAGGCTTGATGATTAAGAATGGAATTTCGAAGAAACGGAGTGCATAAAAAAGTAAAAGAGTTCTTCAAATCGAACCCTACTTCGGAAACCCAAATAATGGACGTCTGAAGTACGTGCTAAAGAAACTGAGTCACGTTCGACGTTTGTCGAATGTTTTGTGAGGAATGATTAGCCTTGATGATTTAGAATTGAATTTCGAAGAAACGGAGTGCATAAAAAAGTAAACAAAATTCTTCATATCAAACCCTACTGCGGAAACCCAAATCTTGGACGTTTGAAGTAAGTGCTAAAAACCGAGTCACGGTCGACGTTTTTCGAACGTTTTGTGAGGAATGATTAGGCTTGATGATTAAGTATGGAATTTCGAAGAAACGGAGTGCATAAGAAAGTAAAAGAGTTCTTCAAATCGAACCCTACTTCGGAAACCCAAATAATGGACGTCTGAAGTACGTGCTAAAGAAACTGAGTCACGTTCGACGTTTGTCGAATGTTTTGTGAGGAATGATTAGCCTTGATGATTTAGAATTGAATTTCGAAGAAACGGAGTGCATAAAAAAGTAAACAAAATTCTTCATATCAAACCCTACTGCGGAAACCCAAATCTTGGACGTTTGAAGTAAGTGCTAAAAACCGAGTCACGGTCGACGTTTTTCGAACGTTTTGTGAGGAATGATTAGGCTTGATGATTAAGTATGGAATTTCGAAGAAACGGAGTGCATAAGAAAGTAAAAGAGTTCTTCAAATCGAACCCTACTTCGGAAACCCAAATAATGGACGTCTGAAGTACGTGCTTAAAAAACAGAGTCACGGTGGACTCTATTCGAAACTTTTGTGAGGAATGATAAGGCTTGATGATTAAGAATGGAAATTCGAAGAAACGGAGTGCATAAAAAAGTAAAAGATATCTATCAATCGAACCCTACTTCGGATGGAAATTCGAAGAAACGGAGTGCATAAAAAAGTAAAAGATATCTATCAA
The DNA here is from genome assembly GCF_002738345.1 of Cucurbita maxima. NCBI lineage: Eukaryota > Viridiplantae > Streptophyta > Magnoliopsida > Cucurbitales > Cucurbitaceae > Cucurbita > Cucurbita maxima. The sequence continues at coordinate 28,520 of NW_019272248.1, forward strand.
TCGAACCCTACTTCGGAAACCCAAATAATGGACGTCTGAAGTACGTGCTAAAAAAACCGAGTCACGGTCGACTTTATTCGAAAGTTTTGTGAGATATGATTAGCCTTGATGATTTATAATAGAATTTCGAAGAAACGAAGTGCATAAAAAAGTAATAGAGTTATGATTAGCCTTGATGATTTATAATAGAATTTCGAAGAAACGAAGTGCATAAAAAAGTAATAGAGTTTCTCAAATCGAACTCTACTTCGGAAAACCAAATAATGGACGTCTGAAGTACGTGCTAACGAAACCGAGTCACGTTTGACGATTTCGTAAGTTTTGTGAGGAATGATTAGCCTTGATGATTTAGAATGAAATTTCGAAGAAACGGAGTGCATAAAAAAGTAAACAAATATCTTCAAATCAAACCCTACTTCGGAAACCCAAATTTTGGACGTTTGAAGTAAGTGCTAAAAAACCGAGTCACGGTCGACGATTTTCGAACGTTTTATGAGGAATGATTAGGCTTGATGATTAAGAATGGAATTTCGAAGAAACGGAGTGCATAAAAAAGTAAAAGAGTTCTTCAAATCGAACCCTACTTCGGAAACCCAAATAATGGACGTCTGAAGTACGTGCTAAAAAAACCGAGTCACGGTTGACGCTTTTCCAACGTTTTGTAAGGAATGATAAGGCTTGATGATTTATAATGGAATTTCGAAGAAACGGAGTGCATAAAAAAGTTAACAAAATTCTTCAAATCGAACCCTACTTCGGAAATCCAAATCTTGGACGCTTGAAGTAAGTGCTAAAGAAACCGAGTCACGTTCGACGTTTTTCGAATGTTTTGTGAGGAATGATTAGCCTTGATGATTTAGAATGGAATTTCGAAGAAACGGAGTGCATAAAAAAGTTAAAAAAGTTCTTCAAATCAAACCCTACTTCGGAAACCCAAATCTTGGACGTTTGAAGTAAGTGCTAAAAACCGAGTCACGGTCGACGTTTTTCGAACGTTTTGTGAGGAATGATTAGGCTTGATGATTAAGAATGGAATTTCGAAGAAACGGAGTGCATAAAAAAGTAAAAGAGTTCTTCAAATCGAACCCTACTTCGGAAACCCAAATAATGGACGTCTGAAGTACGTGCTAAAAAAACCGAGTCACGGTCGACTTTATTCGAAAGTTTTGTGAGGAATGATTAGCCTTGATGATTTATAATAGAATTTCGAAGAAACGGACTGCATAAAAAAGTAATAGAGTTCTTCAAATCGAACCCTACTTCGAATACCCAAATAATGGACGTCTGAAGTACTTGCTAAAAAAACCGAGTCACGGTCGACTTTATTCGAAAGTTTGCTGAGGAATGATTAGCATTGATGATTTAGAATAAAATTTCGAAGAAATGGAGTGCATATAATAGTAAACAAAATTCTTCAAATCGAACCCTACTTCGGAAACCCAAATCTTGGACGTTTGAACTAAGTGCTAAAAAAATCGAGCCACAGTCGACGCTTTTTGAAACTTGCTTGCGGAATGATTAGGCTTTATGATTAGGAATGGAATTTTGAAGAAACGGAGTGCATAAAAAAGTAAAAGAGTTCTTCAAATCGTACCCTACTTCGGAAACCCAAATCTTGGACGTTTGAAGTATGTGCTAAAAAAACCGAGTCACAGTCGACTCTTTTTGAAAGTTGCTTGCGGAATGATTAGGCTTGATGATTAGGAATGGAATTTCGAAGAAACGGAGTGCATAAACAAGTAAAAGAGTTCTTCAAATCGTACCCTACTTCGGAAACCCAAATCTTGGACGTCTGAAGAACGTGCTAAAAAAACTGAGTCACGGTCGACTTTATTCGAAAGTTTTGTGAGGAATGATTAGCCTTGATCATTTAGAATAAAATTTCGAAGAAATGGAGTGCATATAATAGTAAACAAAATTCTTCAAATCGAACCCTACTTCGGAAACCCAAATCTTGGACGTTTGAACTAAGTGCTAAAAAAATCGAGCCACAGTCGACGCTTTTTGAAACTTGCTTGCGGAATGATTAGGCTTTATGATTAGGAATGGAATTTTGAAGAAACGGAGTGCATAAAAAAGTAAAAGAGTTCTTCAAATCGTACCCTACTTCGGAAACCCAAATCTTGGACGTTTGAAGTATGTGCTAAAAAAACCGAGTCACAGTCGACTCTTTTTGAAAGTTGCTTGCGGAATGATTAGGCTTGATGATTAGGAATGGAATTTCGAAGAAACGGAGTGCATAAACAAGTAAAAGAGTTCTTCAAATCGTACCCTACTTCAGAAACCCAAATCTTGGACGTCTGAAGAACGTGCTAAAGAAACTGAGTCACGTTCGACGTTTGTCGAAAGTTTTATGAGGAATGATTAGGCTTGATAATTAAGAAAGGAATTTCGAAGAAACGGAGTGCATATCAAAGTAAAAGAGTTCTTCAAATCGTACCCTACTTCGGAAACCCAAATCTTGGACGTTTGAAGAACGTGCTAAAAAACCGAGTCACGGCCGACTTTATTCGAAAGTTTTGTGAGGGATGAATAGCCTTGATGATGTAGAATAGAATTTCGACAAAATGGAGTGCATATAATAGTAAACAAAATTCTTTAAATCGAACCCTACTTCGGAAACCCAAATCTTGGTCGTTTGAAGTAAGTGCTAAAGAAACCGAGTCACGGTCGACATTTTTTGAACGTTTTGTGAGGATTGATTTGGCTTGATGATTAAGAATGGAATTTCGAAGAAACGGAGTGCATAAAAAAGTAAAAGAGTTCTTCAAATC
>NW_019272248.1:38051-44207 GCF_002738345.1 Cucurbita maxima
TGAGGAATGATTAGCCTTGATGATTTAGAATAGAATTTCGAAGAAATGGAGTGCATATAATAGTAAACAAAATTCTTCAAATCGAACCCTGCTTCGGAAACCCAAATCTTGGACGTTTGAAGTAAGTGCTAAAAAAACCGAGTGACGGTCGACTTTATTCGAAAGTTTTGTGAGGAATGATTAGGCTTGATGGTTAAGAATGAAATTTCGACGAAACGGAGTGCATATCAAAGTAAAAGAGTTCTTCAAATCGTACCCTACTTCGGAAACCCAAATCTTGGACGTCTGAAGAACGTGCTAAAAAAACCGAGTCACGGTCGACTTTATTCGAATGTTTTGTCAGGAATGATTAGCCTTGATGATTTAGAATAGAATTTCGAAGAAATGGAGTGCATATAATAGTAAACAAAGTTCTTCAAATCGAACCCTACTTCGGAAACCCAAATCTTGGACGTTTGAACTAAGTGCTAAAAAAACCAAGTCACAGTCGACGCTTTTTGAAACTTGCTTGTGGAATGATTAGGCTTGATGATTAGGAATTGAATTTCGAAGAAACGGAGTGCATATAAAAGTAAAAGAGTTCTTCAAATCGTACCCTACTTCGGAAACCCAAATCTTGGACGTTTGAAGTAAGTGCTAAAAAAATCGAGTCACAGTCGACTCTTTTTGAAAGTTGCTTGCGGAATGATTAGGCTTGATGATAAGGAATTGAATTTCGAAGAAACGGAGTGCATAAACAAGTAAAAGAGTTCTTCAAATCGTACCCTACTTCGGAAACCCAAATCTTGGACGTCTGAAGAACGTGCTAAAGAAACTGAGTCACGTTCGACGTTTGTCGAAAGTTTTGTGAGGAATGATTAGGCTTGATAATTAAGAAAGGAATTTCAAAGAAACGGAGTGCATAAACAAGTAAAAGAGTTCTTCAAATCGTATCCTACTTCGGAAACCCAAATCTTGGACGTCTGAAGAACGTGCTAAAAAACCAGAGTCACGGTCGACTTTATTCGAAAGTTTTGTGAGGGATGAATAGCCTTGATGATGTAGAATAGAATTTCGAAGAAACGGAGTTCATAAAAAATTAAACAAAATTCTTCAAATCGAATCCTACTTCGGAATCCCAAATCTAGGACGATTGAAGTAAGTGCTAAAAAAATCGAGTAACGATCGACGTTTTTCGAAAATTTTGTGAGGAATGATTAGGCTTGATGATTAAGAATGGAATTTCGACGAAACGGAGTGCATATCAAAGTAAAAGAGTTCTTCAAATCGTACCCTACTTCGGAAACCCAAATCTTGGACGTTTGAAGAAAGTGCTAAAAAAACCGAGTCACGATCGACGTTTCTCGAAAGTTTTGTGAGGAATGATTAGCCTTGATGATTTATAATAGAATTTCGAAGAAACGGACTGCATAAAAAAGTAATAGAGTTCTTCAAATCGAACCCTACTTCGAATACCCAAATAATGGACGTCTGAAGTACGTGCTAAAAAAACCGAGTCACGGTCGACTTTATTCGAAAGTTTGCTGAGGAATGATTAGCATTGATGATTTAGAATAAAATTTCGAAGAAATGGAGTGCATATAATAGTAAACAAAATTCTTCAAATCGAACCCTACTTCGGAAACCCATATCTTGGACGTTTGAACTAAGTGCTAAAAAACCGAGCCACAGTCGACGCTTTTTGAAACTTGCTTGCGGAATGATTAGGCTTTATGATTAGGAATGGAATTTTGAAGAAACGGAGTGCATAAAAAAGTAAAAGAGTTCTTCAAATCGTACCCTACTTCGGAAACCCAAATCTTGGACGTTTGAAGTATGTGCTAAAAAAACCGAGTCACAGTAGACTCTTTTTGAAAGTTGCTTGCGGAATGATTAGGCTTGATGATTAGGAATGGAATTTCGAAGAAACGGAGTGCATAAACAAGTAAAAGAGTTGTTCAAATCGTACCCTACTTCGGAAACCCAAATCTTGGACGTCTAAAGAACGTGCTAAAGAAACTGAGTCACGTTCGACGTTTGTCGAAAGTTTTGTGAGGAATGATTAGGCTTGATAATTAAGAAAGGAATTTCGAAGAAACGGAGTGCATATCAAAGTAAAAGAGTTCTTCAAATCGTACCCTACTTCGGAAACCCAAATCTTGGACGTTTGAAAAACGTGCTAAAAAACCGAGTCACGGTCGACTTTATTCGAAAGTTTTGTGAGGGATGAATAGCCTTGATGATGTAGAATAGAATTTCGACAAAATGGAGTGCATATAATAGTAAACAAAATTCTTTAAATCGAACCCTACTTCGGAAACCCAAATCTTGGTCGTTTGAAGTAAGTGCTAAAAAAACCGAGTCACGGTCGACGTATTTCGAAAGTTGCTTGCAGATTGATTAGGCTTGATGATTAGGAATTGAATTTCGAAGAAACGGAGTGCATAAAAAAGTAAAAGAGTTCTTCAAATCGTACCCTACTTCGGAAACCCAAATCTTGGACGTCTGAAGAACGTTGTAAAAAAACCGAGTCACGGTCGACTTTATTCGAAAGTTTTGTGAGGAATGATTAGCCTTGATGATTTAGAATAGAATTTCGAAGAAATGGAGTGCATATAATAGTAAACAAAATTCTTCAAATCGAACCCTACTTCGGAAACCGAAATCTTGGACGTTTGAAGTAAGTGCCAAAGAACCGAGTCACGGTCGACGCTTTTCAAAAGTTGCTTGCGGAATTATTAGGCTTGATGATTTGGAATGGAATTTCGACGAAACGGAGTGCATAAAAAAGTAAAAGAGTTCTTCAAATCGTACCCTACTTCGGAAACCCAAATAATGGACGTCTGAAGTATGTGCTAAAAAAACCGAGTCACGGTCGACTTTATTCGAAAGTTTTGTGAGGAATGATTAGCCTTGATGATTTAGAATAGAATTTCGAAGAAATGGAGTGCATATAATAGTAAACAAAATTCTTCAAATCGAACCCTGCTTCGGAAACCCAAATCTTGAACGTTTGAAGTAAGTGCTAAAAAAACCGAGTGACGGTCGACTTTATTCGAAAGTTTTGTGAGGAATGATTAGGATTGATGATTAAGAATGGAATTTCGACGAAACGGAGTGCATATCAAAGTAAAATAGTTATTCAAATCGTACCCTACTTCGGAAACCCAAATCTTGGACGTCTGAAGAACGTGATAAAAAAACCGAGTTACGGTCGACTTTATTTGAAAGTTTTGTGAGGAATGATTAGCCTTGATGATTTAGAATAGAATTTCGAAGAAATGGAGTGCATATAATAGTAAACAAAATTCTTCAAATCGAACCCTACTTCGGAAACCCAAATAATGGACGTCTGAAGTATGTGCTAAAAAAACCGAGTCACGGTCGACTTTATTCGAAAGTTTTGTGAGGAATGATTAGCCTTGATGATTTAGAATGGAATTTCGAAGAAACGGAGTGCATATAAAATTAAACAAAATTCTTCAAATCGAACCCTACTTCGGAATACCAAATCTAAGACGATTGAAGTAAGTGCTAAAAAAATCGAGTAACGATCGACGTTTTTCTTAAATTTTGTGAGGAATGATTAGGCTTGATGATTAAGAATGGAATTTCGACGAAACGGAGTGCATATCAAAGTAAAAGAGTTCTTCAAATCGTACCCTACTTCGGAAACCCAAATCTTGGACATCTGAAGAACGTGCTAAAAAATTCGAGTAACGGTCGACTTTATTCGAAAGTTTTCCCAAATCTTGGACGTCTGAAGAACGTGCTAAAAAATCCGAGTAACGGTCGACTTTATTCGAAAGTTTTCTGAGGAATGATTAGCCTTGATGATTTAGAATAGAATTTCGAAGAAATGGAGTGCATATAATAGTAAACAAAATTCTTCAAATCGAACCCTGCTTCGGAAACCAAAATCTTGGACGTTTGAAGTAAGTGCTAAAAAAACCGAGTGACGTTCGACTTTATTCGAAAGTTTTGTGAGAAATGATTAGGCTTAATGATTAAGAATGAAATTTCGACGAAACGGAGTGCATATCAAAGTAAAAGAGTTCTTCATATTGTACCCTACTTCGGAAACCCAAATCTTGGACGTCTGAAGAACGTGCTAAAAAAACCGAGTCACGGTCGACTTTATTCGAAAGTTTTGTGAGGAATGATTAGCCTTGATCATTTAGAATAGAATTTCGAAGAAATGGAGTGCATATAATAGTAAACAAAATTCATCAAATCGAACCCTACTTCGGAAACCCAAATCTTGGACGTTTGAAGTAAGTGCCAAAAAAACCGAGTCACGGTCGACGCTTTTCAAAAGTTGCTTGCGGAATGATTAGGCTTGATGATTTGGAATGGAATTTCGACGAAACGGAGTGCATAAAAAAGTAAAAGAGTTCTTCAAATCGTACCCTTTTTTGGAAATCCAAATCTTGGCCGCCTGAAGAACGTGCTAAAAAAACCGAGTCAAGGTCGACTTTATTCGAAAGTTTTGTGAGAATGATTAGCCTTGATGATTTAGAATGGAATTTCGAAGAAACGGAGTGCATAAAGAATTAAACAAAATTCTTCAAATCGAACCCTATTTCGGAATCCCAAATCTAGGACGATTGAAGTAAGTGCTAAAAAAATCGAGTAACGATCGACATTTTTCGAAAATTTTGTGAGGAATGATTAGGCTTGATGATTAAGAATGGAATTTCGACGAAACGGAGTGCATATCAAAGTAAAAGAGTTCTTCAAATCGTACCCTACTTCGGAAACCCAAATCTTGGNAAATTCTTCAAATCGAACCCTACTTCGGAAACCCAAATCTTGGACGTTTGAAGTAAGTGCTAAAAAACCCGAGTCACGATCGACGTTTCTCGAAAGTTTTGTGAGGAATGATTAGGATTCTTGATTAAGAATGGAATTTCGAAGAAACGGAGTGCATATCAAAGTAAAAGAGTTCTTCAAATCGTACCCTACTTCGGAAACCCAAATCTTGGACGTCTGAAGAACGTGCTAAAAAAACCGAGTAACGGTCGACTTTATTCGAAAGTTTTGTGAGGAATGATTAGCCTTGATGATTTAGAATAGAATTTCGAAGAAATGGAGTGCATATAATAGTAAACAAAATTCTTCAAATCGAACCCTACTTCGGAAACCCAAATCTTGGACGTTTGAAGTAAGTGCTAAAAAACCCGAGTCACGATCGACGTTTCTCGAAAGTTTTGTGAGGAATGATTAGGATTCTTGATTAAGAATGGAATTTCGAAGAAACGGAGTGCATATCAAAGTAAAAGAGTTCTTCAAATCGTACCCTACTTCGGAAACCCAAATCTTGGCCGCCTGAAAAACGTGCTAAAAAAACCGAGTCACGGTCGACTTTATTTGAAAGTTTTGTGAGGAATGATTAGCCTTGATGATTTAGAATAGAATTTCGAAGAAATGGAGTGCATGTAAAAGTAAACAAAATTCTTCAAATTGAACCCTACTTCGGAAACCCAAATCTTGGACGTTTGAAGTAAGTGCTAAAAAAACCGAGTCACAGTCGACTCTTTTTGAAAGTTGCTTGCGGAATGATTAGGCTTGATGATTAGGAACGGAATTTCGAAGAAACGGAGTGCATAAACAAGTAAAAGAGTTCTTCAAATCGTACCCTACTTCGGAAACCCAAATCTTGGACGTCTGAAGAACGTGCTAAAAATACTGAGTCACGGTCGACTTTATTCGAAAGTTTTGTGAGGAATGATTAGCCTTGATCATTTAGAATAGAATTTCGAAGAAATGGAGTGCATATAATAGTAAACAAAATTCTTCAAATCAAACCCTACTTCGGAAACCAAAATCTTGAATGTTTGAAGTAAGTGCTAAAGAAACCGAGTCACGTTCGACGTTTTTCGAATGTTTTGTGAGGAATGATTAGCCTTGATGATTTAGAATGGAATTTCGAAGAAACGAAGTACATAAAAAATTAAACAAAATTCTTCAAATCGAACCCTACTTCGGAAACCCAAATCTAGGACGATTGAATTAAGTGCTAAAAAAACCGAGTAACGATAGATGTTTTTCGAAAATTTTGTGAGGAATGATTAGGCTTGATGATTAAGAATGGAATTTCGACGAAACGGAGTGCATATCAAAGTAAAAGAGTTATTCAAATCGTACCCTACTTCGGAAACCCAAATCTTGGACGTC
>NW_019272248.1:44232-46478 GCF_002738345.1 Cucurbita maxima
CGTACACTACTTCGGAAACCTAAATCTTGGACGTCTGAAGAACGTGCTAAAAAAACTGAGTCACGGTCGACTTTATTCGAAAGTTTTGTGAGGAATGATTAGCCTTGATCATTTAGAATAAAATTTCAAAGAAATGGAGTGCATATAATAGTAAACAAAATTCTTCAAATCAAACCCTACGTCGGAAACCCAAATCTTGGATGTTTGAAGTAAGTGCTAAAGAAAACGAGTCACGTTCAACGTTTTTCGAATGTTTTGTGAGGAATGATTAGCCTTGATGATTTAGAATGGAATTTCGAAGAAACGGAGTGCATAAAAAAGTTAACAAAATTCTTCAAATCAAACCCTACTTCAGATACCAAAATCTTGGACGTTTGAAGTAAGTGCTAAAAATCGAGGCACGGTCGACGTTTTTCGAACATTTTGTGAGGAATGATTAGGCATGATGATTAAGAATGGAATTTCGAAGAAACGGAGTGCATAAAAAAGCAAAAGAGTTCTTCAAATCGAACCCTACTTCGGAAACCCAAATAATGGACGTCTGAAGTATGTGCTAAAAAAACCGAGTCACGTTCGAATTGATTCGAAAGTTTTGTGAGGAATGATTAGCCTTGATGATTTAGAATGGAATTTCGAAGAAACGGAGTTCATAAAAAATTAAACAAAATTCTTCAAAACGAACCCTACTTCGGAAACCCAAATCTAGGACGATTGACATAAAAAATTAAACAAAATTCTTCAAAACGAACCCTACTTCGGAAACCCAAATCTAGGACGATTGAAGTAAGTGCTAAATAAACCGAGTAACGATCGACGTTTTTCGAAAATTTTGTGAGGAATGATTAGGCTTGATGATTAAGAATGGAATTTCGACGAAACGGAGTGCATATCAAAGTAAAAGGGTTCTTCAAATCGTACCCTACTTCGCAAACCCAAATCTTGGACGTCTGAAGAACGTGCTAAAAATTCCGAGTAACGGTCGACTTTATTCGAAAGTTTTCTGAGGAATGATTAGCCTTGATGATTTAGAATAGAATTTCGAAGAAATAGAGTGCATATAATAGTAAACAAAATTCTTCAAATCGAACCCCACTTCGGAAACCCAAATCTTGGACGTTTGAAGTAAGTGCTAAAAAAACCGAGTCACGATCGACGTTTCTCGAAAGTTTTGTGAGGAATGATTAGGATTCATGATTAAGAATGGAATTTTGAAGAAACGGAGTGCATATCAAAGTAAAAGAGTTCTTCAAATCGTACACTACTTCGGAAACCCAAATCTTGGCCGCCTGAAGAAAGTGCTAAAAAAACCGAGTCACGGTCGACTTTATCTGAAAGTTTTGTGAGGAATGATTAGCCTTGATTATTTAGAATAGAATTTCGAAGAAATGGAGTGCATATAATAGTAAACAAAATTCTTCAAATCGAACCCTACTTCGGAAACCCAAATCTTGGACGTTTGAAGTAAGTGCTAAAAAAACCGAGTCACAGTCGACTCTTTTTGAAAGTTGCTTGCGGAATGATTAGGCTTGACGATTAGGAACGGAATTTCGAAGAAACGGAGTGCATAAACAAGTAAAAGAGTTCTTCAAATCGTACACTACTTCGGAAACCTAAATCTTGGACGTCTGAAGAACGTGCTAAAAAAACTGAGTCACGGTCGACTTTATTCGAAAGTTTTGTGAGGAATGATTAGCCTTGATCATTTAGAATAAAATTTCGAAGAAATGGAGTGCATATAATAGTAAACAAAATTCTTCAAATCAAACCCTACGTCGGAAACCCAAATCTTGGATGTTTGAAGTAAGTGCTAAAGAAACCGAGTCACGTTCAACGTTTTTCGAATGTTTTGTGAGGAATGATTAGCCTTGATGATTTAGAATGGAATTTCGAAGAAACGGAGTGCATAAAAAAGTTAACAAAATTCTTCAAATCAAACCCTACTTCAGAAACCAAAATCTTGGACGTTTGAAGTAAGTGCTAAAAATCGAGGCACGGTCGACGTTTTTCGAACGTTTTGTGAGGNCTTCAAATCGTACCCTACTTCGGAAACCCAAATAATGGACGTCTGAAGTATGTGCTAAAAAAACCGAGTCACGGTCGACTTTATTCGAAAGTTTTGTGAGGAATGATTAGCCTTGATGATTTAGAATAGAATTTCGAAGAAATGGAGTGCATAGAATAGTAAACAAAATTCTTTAAATCGAACCCTTCTTCGGAAACCCAAATCTTGGACGTTTGAAGTAAGT
>NW_019272248.1:46488-63244 GCF_002738345.1 Cucurbita maxima
GTGCTAAAAAAACCGAGTCACAGTCGACTCTTTTTGAAAGTTGCTTGCGGAATGATTAGGCTTGACGATTAGGAACAGAATTTCGAAGAAACGGAGTGCATAAACAAGTAAAAGAGTTCTTCAAATCGTACCCTACTTCGAAATCCTAAATCTTGGACGTCTGAAGAACGTGCTAAAAAAACTGAGTCACGGTCGACTTTATTCGAAAGTTTTGTGAGGAATGATTAGCCTTGATCATTTAGAATAAAATTTCGAAGAAATGGAGTGCATATAATAGTAAACAAAATTCTTCAAATCAAACCCTACGTCGGAAACCCAAATCTTGGATGTTTGAAGTAAGTGCTAAAGAAACCGAGTCACGTTCGACGTTTTTCGAATGTTTTGTGAGGAATGATTAGCCTTGATGATTTAGAATGGAATTTCGAAGAAACGGAGTGCATAAAAAATTAAACAAAATTGTTCAAAACGAACCGTACTTCGGAAACCCAAATCTAGGACGATTGAAGTAAGCCCTAAATAAACCGAGTAACGATCGACGTTTTTCGAAAATTTTGTGAGGAATGATTAGGCTTGATGATTAAGAATGGTATTTCGACGAAACGGAGTGCATATCAAAGTAAAAGGGTTCTTCAAATCGTACCCTACTTCGCAAACCCAAATCTTGGACGTCTGAAGAACGTGCTAAAAATTCCGAGTAACGGTCGACTTTATTCGAAAGTTTTCTGAGGAATGATTAGCCTTGATGATTTAGAATAGAATTTCGAAGAAATGGAGTGCATAGAATAGTAAACAAAATTCTTTAAATCGAACCCTTCTTCGGAAACCCAAATCTTGGACGTTTGAAGTAAGTGCTAAAAAAACCGAGTCACAGTCGACTCTTTTTGAAAGTTGCTTGCGGAATGATTAGGCTTGATGATTAGGAACGGAATTTCGAAGAAACGGAGTGCATAAACAAGTAAAAGTGTTCTTCAAATCGTACCCTACTTCGGAAACCCAAATCTTGGACGTCTGAAGAACGTGCTAAAAATACTGAGTCTAGGTCGACTTTATTCGAAAGTTTTGTGAGGAATGATTAGCCTTGATCATTTAGAAAATACTGAGTCTAGGTCGACTTTATTCGAAAGTTTTGTGAGGAATGATTAGCCTTGATCATTTAGAATAGAATTTCGAAGAAATGGAGTGCATATAATAGTAAACAAAATTCTTCAAATCAAACCCTACTTCGGAAACCAAAATCTTGGATGTTTGAAGTAAGTGCTAAAGAAACCGAGTCACGTTCGACGTTTTTCGAATGTTTTGTGAGGAATGATTAGCCTTGATGATTTAGAATGGAATTTCGAAGAAACGGAGTGCATAAAAAAGTAAACAAAATTCTTCAAATCAAACCCTACTTCGGAAACCAAAATCTTGGATGTTTGAAGTAAGTGCTGAAGAAACCGAGTCACGTTCGACGTTTTTCGAATGTTTTGTGAGGAATGATTAGCCTTGATGATTTAAAATGGAATTTCGAAGAAACGAAGTACATAAAAAATTAAACAAAATTCTTCAAATCGAACCGATTTAAAATGGAATTTCGAAGAAACGAAGTACATAAAAAATTAAACAAAATTCTTCAAATCGAACCCTACTTCGGAAACGCAAATTTAGGACGATTTAAGTAAGTGCTAAAAAAACCGAGTAACGATAGATGTTTTTCGAAAATTTTGTGAGGAATGATTAGGCTTGATGATTAAGAATGGAATTTCGACGAAACGGAGTGCATATCAAAGTAAAAGAGTTATTCAAATCGTACCCTACTTCGGAAACCCAAACAGGGAAGTTTTTAGTACGTGATAAAAAAACCGAGTCACGGTCGACGTTTTTCGAACGTTTTGTGAGGAATGATTAGGCTTGATGATTAAGAATGGAATTTCGACGAAACGGAGTGCATATCAAAGTAAAAGAGTTATTCAAATCGTACCCTACTTCGGAAACCCAAATCTTGGACGTCTGAAGAACGTGCTAAAAAAACCAAGTCACGGTCGACTTTATTTGAAAGTTTTGTGAGGAATGATTAGCCTTGGTGATTTAGAATAGAATTTCGAAGAAATAGAGTGCATATAATAGTAAACAAAATTCTTCAAATCAAACCCTACTTCGGAAACCAAAATCTTGGATGTTTGAAGTAAGTGCTAAAGAAACCGAGTCACGTTCGACGTTTTTCGAATGTTTTGTGAGGAATGATTAGCCTTGATGATTTAGAATGGAATTTCGAAGAAACGAAGTACAGAAAAAATTAAACAAAATTCTTCAAATCGAACCCTACTTCGGAAACCCAAATCTAGGACGATTGAAGTAAGTGCTAAAAAAACCGAGTAACGATAGATGTTTTTCGAAAATTTTGTGAGGAATGATTAGGCTTGATGATTAAGAATGGAATTTCGACGAAACGGAGTGCATATCAAAGTAAAAGAGTTATTCAAATCGTACCCTACTTCGGAAACCCAAATCTTGGACGTCTGAAGAACGTGCTAAAAAAACCAAGTCACGGTCGACTTTATTTGAAAGTTTTGTGAGGAATGATTAGCCTTGGTGATTTAGAATAGAATTTCGAAGAAATAGAGTGCATATAATAGTAAACAAAATTCTTCAAATCGAACCCTACTTCGGAAACCCAAATCTTGGACGTTTGAAGTAAGTGCTAAAAAAACCGAGTCACGATCGACGTTTCTCGAAAGTTTTGTGAGGAATGATTAGGATTCATGATTAAGAAGGATATTTTGAAGAAACGGAGTGCATATCAAAGTAAAAGAGTACTTCAAATCGTACACTACTTCGGAAACCCAAATCTTGGCCGCCTGAAGAACGTGCTAAAAAAACCAAGTCACGGTCGACTTTATCTGAAAGTTTTGTGAGGAATGATTAGCCTTGATGATTTAGAATAGAATTTCGAAGAAATGGAGTGCATATAATAGTAAACAAAATTCTTCAAATCGAACCCTACTTCGGAAACCCAAATCTTGGACGTTTGAAGTAAGTGCTAAAAAAACCGAGTCACGATCGACGTTTCTCGAAAGTTTTGTGAGGAATGATTAGGATTCATGATTAAGAATGGAATTTTGAAGAAACGGAGTGCATATCAAAGTAAAAGAGTTCTTCAAATCGTACACTACTTCGGAAACCCAAATCTTGGCCGCCTGAAGAACGTGCTAAAAAAACCGAGTCACGGTCGACTTTATCTGAAAGTTTTGTGAGGAATGATTAGCCTTGATTATTTAGAATAGAATTTCGAAGAAATGGAGTGCATATAATAGTAAACAAAATTCTTCAAATCGAACCCTACTTCGGAAACCCAAATCTTGGACGTTTGAAGTAAGTGCTAAAAAAACCGAGTCAAGATCGACGTTTCTCGAAAGTTTTGTGAGGAATGATTAGGATTCTTGATTAAGAATGGAATTTCGAAGAAACGGAGTGCATATCAAAGTAAAAGAGTTCTTCAAATCGTACCCTACTTCGGAAACCCAAATCTTGGCCGCCTGAAGAACGTGCTAAAAAAACCGAGTCACGGTCGACTTTATTTGAAAGTTTTGTGAGGAATGATTAGCCTTGATGATTTAGAATAGAATTTCGAAGAAATGGAGTGCATATAATAGTAAACAAAATTCTTCAAATCGAACCCTACTTCGGAAACCCAAATCTTGGACGTTTGAAGTAAGTGCTAAAAAAACCGAGTCAAGATCGACGTTTCTCGAAAGTTTTGTGAGGAATGATTAGGATTCTTGATTAAGAATGGAATTTCGAAGAAACGGAGTGCATATCAAAGTAAAAGAGTTCTTCAAATCGTACCCTACTTCGGAAACCCAAATCTTGGCCGCCTAAAAAACGTGCTAAAAAAACCGAGTCACGGTCGACTTTATTTGAAAGTTTTGTGAGGAATGATTAGCCTTGATGATTTAGAATAGAATTTCGAAGAAATGGAGTGCATATAATAGTAAACAAAATTCTTCAAATCGAACCCTACTTCGGAAACCCAGATCTTGGACGTTTGAAGTACGTGCTAAAAAAACCGAGTCACAGTCGAGGTTTTTAAAAAGTTTTGTGAGGAATGATTAGGCTTGATGATTAAGAATGGAATTTCGAAGAAACGGAGTGCATAAACAAGTAAAAGAGTTCTTCAAATCGTACCCTACTTCGGAAACCCAAATCTTGGACGTCTGAAGAACGTGCTAAAAATACTGAGTCACGGTCGACTTTATTCGAAAGTTTTGTGAGGAATGATTAGCCTTGATCATTTAGAATAGAATTTCGAAGAAATGGAGTGCATATAATAGTAAACAAAATTCTTCAAATCAAACCCTACTTCGGAAACCAAAATCTTGGATGTTTGAAGTAAGTGCTAAAGAAACCGAGTAACGATCGACGATTTTCGAAAGTTTTGTGAGGAATGATTAGGCTTGATGATTAAGAATGGAATTTCGAGGAAACGGAGTGCATATCAAAGTAAAAGAGTTCTTCAAATCGTACCTTACTTCGCAAACCCAAATCTTGGACGTCTGAAGAACGTGCTAAAAAATCCGAGTAACGGTCGACTTTATTCGAAAGTTTTCTGAGGAATGATTAGCCTTGATGATTTAGAATAGAATTTCGAAAAAATGGAGTGCATATAATAGTAAACAAAATTCTTCAAATCGAACCCTACTTCAGAAACCCAAATCTTGGACGTTTGAAGTAAGTGCCAAAAAAATCGAGTCACGGTCAACGCTTTTCGAAAGTTCCTTGCGGAATGATTAGGATTGATGATTAGGAATGGAATTTTGAAGAAACGGAGTGCATAAAAAAGTAAAAGAGTTCTTCAAATCGTACCCTACTTCGGAACCCCAAATCTTGGACGTCTGAAGAATGTGCTAAAAAACCGAATCACGGTCGACTATATTCGAAAGTTTTGTGAGGAATGATTAGCCTTGATGATTTAGAATAGAATTTTGAAGAAATGGAGTGCATATAATAGTAAACAAAATTCCTTAAATCGAACCCTACTAAGGAAACCCAAATCTTGGACGTTTGAACTAAGTGCTAAAAAAACCGAGTCACGGTCGACGCTTTTCGAAAGTTTTGTGAGGAATGATTAGGCTTGATAATTAAGAAAGGAATTTCGAAGAAATTGAGTGCATATCAAAGTAAAAGAGTTCTTCAAATCGTACACTACTTCGGAAACCCAAATCTTGGCCGCCTGAAGAACGTGCTAAAAAAACCGAGTCACAGTCGACTCTTTTTGAAAGTTGCTTGCGGAATGATTAGGCTTGACGATTAGGAACAGAATTTCGAAGAAACGGAGTGCATAAACAAGTAAAAGAGTTCTTCAAATCGTACCCTACTTCGAAAACCTAAATCTTGGACGTCTGAAGAACGTGCTAAAAAAACTGAGTCACGGTCGACTTTATTCGAAAGTTTTGTGAGGAATGATTAGCCTTGATCATTTAGAATAAAATTTCGAAGAAATGGAGTGCATATAATAGTAAACAAAATTCTTCAAATCAAACCCTACGTCGGAAACCCAAATCTTGGATGTTTGAAGTAAGTGCTAAAGAAACCGAGTCACGTTCCACGTTTTTCGAATGTTTTGTGAGGAATGATTAGCCTTGATGATTTAGAATGGAATTTCGAAGAAGCGGAGTGCATAAAAAAGTTAACAAAATTCTTCAAATCAAACCCTACTTCAGAAACCAAAATCTTGGACGTTTGAAGTAAGTGCTAAAAATCGAGGCACGGTCGACGTTTTTCGAACGTTTTGTGAGGTCTTGGACGTTTGAAGTAAGTGCTAAAAATCGAGGCACGGTCGACGTTTTTCGAACGTTTTGTGAGGAATGATTAGGCATGATGATTAAGAATGGAATTTCGAAGAAACGGAGTGCATAAAAAAGCAAAAGAGTTCTTCAAATCGAACCCTACTTCGGAAACCCAAATAATGGACGTCTGAAGTATGTGCTAAAAAAACCGAGTCACGTTCGAATTTATTCGAAAGTTTTGTGAGGAATGATTAGCCTTGATGATTTAGAATGGAATTTCGAAGAAACGGAGTGCATAAAAAATTAAACAAAATTCTTCAAAACGAACCCTACTTCGGAAACCCAAATCTAGGACGATTGAAGTAAGTCCTAAATAAACCGAGTAACGATCGACGTTTTTCGAAAATTTTGTGAGGAATGATTAGGCTTGATGATTAAGAATGGTATTTCGACGAAACGGAGTGCATATCAAAGTAAAAGGGTTCTTCAAATCGTACCCTACTTCGCAAACCCAAATCTTGGACGTCTGAAGAACGTGCTAAAAATTCCGAGTAACGGTCGACTTTATTCGAAAGTTTTCTGAGGAATGATTAGCCTTGATTATTTAGAATAGAATTTCGAAGAAATGGAGTGCATAGAATAGTAAACAAAATTCTTTAAATCGAACCCTTCTTCGGAAACCCAAATCTTGGACGTTTGAAGTAAGTGCTAAAAAAACCGAGTCACAGTCGACTCTTTTTGAAAGTTGCTTGCGGAATGATTAGGCTTGATGATTAGGAACGGAATTTCGAAGAAACGGAGTGCATAAACAAGTAAAAGAGTTCTTCAAATCGTACCCTACTTCGGAAACCCAAATCTTGGACGTCTGAAGAACGTGCTAAAAATACTGAGTCTAGGTCGACTTTATTCGAAAGTTTTATGAGGAATGATTAGCCTTGATCATTTAGAATAGAATTTCGAAGAAATGGAGTGCATATAATAGTAAACAAAATTCTTTAAATCGAACCCTTCTTCGGAAACCCAAATCTTGGACGTTTGAAGTAAGTGCTAAAAAAACCGAGTCACAGTTGACTCTTTTTGAAAGTTGCTTGCGGAATGATTAGGCTTGATGATTAGGAACGGAATTTCGAAGAAACGGAGTGCATAAACAAGTAAAAGAGTTCTTCATATCGTACCCTACTTCGGAAACCCAAATCTTGGACGTCTGAAGAACGTGCTAAAAATACTGAGTCACGGTCGACTTTATTCGAAAGTTTTGTGAGGAATGATTAGCCTTGATCATTTAGAATATAATTAGTCACGGTCGACTTTATTCGAAAGTTTTGTGAGGAATGATTAGCCTTGATCATTTAGAATATAATTTCGAAGAAATGGAGTGCATATAATAGTAAACAAAATTCTTCAAATCAAACCCTACTTCGGAAACCAAAATCTTGGATGTTTGAAGTAAGTGCTAAAGAAACCGAGTCACGTTCGACGTTTTTCGAATGTTTTGTGAGGAATGATTAGCCTTGATGATTTAGAATGGAATTTCGAAGAAACGAAGTACATAAAAAATTAAACAAAATTCTTCAAAACGAACCCTACTTCGGAAACCCAAATTTAGGACGACTGAAGTAAGTGCTAAAAAAACCGAGTAACGATAGATGTTTTTCGAAAATTTTGTGAGGAATGATTAGGCTTGATGATTAAGAATGGAATTTCGACGAAACGGAGTGCATATCAAAGTAAAAGAGTTATTCAAATCGTACCCTACTTCGGAAACCCAAATCTTGGACGTCTGAAGAACGTGCTAAAATACCAAGTCACGGTCGACTTTATTTGAAAGTTTTGTGAGGAATGATTAGCCTTGGTGATTTAGAATAGAATTTCGAAGAAATAGAGTGCATATAATAGTAAACAAAATTCTTCAAATCAAACCCTACTTCGGAAACCAAAATCTTGGATGTTTGAAGTAAGTGCTAAAGAAACCGAGTCACGTTCGACGTTTTTCGAATGTTTTGTGAGGAATGATTAGCCTTGATGATTTAGAATGGAATTTCGAAGAAACGAAGTACATAAAAAATTAAACAAAATTCTTCAAATCGAACCCTACTTCGGAAACCCAAATCTAGGACGATAGAAGTAAGTGCTAAAAAAACCGAGTAACGATAGATGTTTTTCGAAAATTTTGTGAGGAATGATTAGGCTTGATGATTAAGAATGGAATTTCGACGAAACGGAGTGCATATCAAAGTAAAAGAGTTATTCAAATCGTACCCTACTTCGGAAACCCAAATCTTGGACGTCTGAAGAACGTGCTAAAAAAACAAAGTCACGGTCGACTTTATTTGAAAGTTTTGTGAGGAATGATTAGCCTTGGTGATTTAGAATAGAATTTCGAAGAAATAGAGTGCATATAATAGTATACAAAATTCTTCAAATCGAACCCTACTTCGGAAACCCAAATCTTGGACGTTTGAAGTAAGTGCTAAAAAAACCGAGTCACGATCGACATTTCTCGAAAGTTTTGTGAGGAATGATTAGGCTTGATGATTTAGAATAGAATTTCGAAGAAATAGAGTGCATATAATAGTAAACAAAATTCTTCAAATCGAACCCTACTTCGGAAACCCAAATCTTGGACGTTTGAAGTAAGTGCTAAAAAAACCGAGTCACGATCGACATTTCTCGAAAGTTTTGTGAGGAATGATTAGGATTCATGATTAAGAATGATATTTTGAAGAAACGGAGTGCATATCAAAGTAAAAGAGTTCTTCAAATCGTACACTACTTCAGAAACCCAAATCTTGGCCGCCTGAAGAACGTGCTAAAAAAACCGAGTCACGGTCGACTTTATCTGAAAGTTTTGTGAGGAATGATTAGCCTTGATGATTTAGAATATAATTTCGAAGAAATGGAGTGCATATAATAGTAAACAAAATTCTTTAAATCGAACCCTACTTCGGAAACCCAAATCTTGGACGTTTGAAGTAAGTGCTAAAAAAACCGAGTCACGGTCGACGCTCTTCGAAAGTTGCTTGAGGAATGATTAGGCTTGATGATTAGGAATGGAATTTCGAAGAAACGGAGTGCATAAATCAGTAAAAGAGTTTTTCAAATCGAACCCTACTTCGGAAACTCAAATCTGGAAAATTTGAAGTACGTGCTAAAAAAACCGAGTCACGGTCGACGTTTTTCGAAAGATGTTTAAGGAATGATTAGGCTTGATGATTAGAATAGGATTTCGAAGAAACGGTGTGCATAAAACAATAAAAGAGTTCTTCAAATCGAACCTTACTTCGGAAACCCAAGTCTGGGACGTTTGAAGTACGTGCTAAAAAAACCGAGTCACGGTCGACGTTTTTCGAAAGATTTGTGAGGAATGATTAGGCTTGATGATTTAGAATAGGATTTCGAAGAAACGGTGTGCATAAAACAGTAAAAGAGTTCTTCAAATCGAACCCTACTTAGGAAACTCAAATCAGGGACGTTTGAAGTACGTGCTAAAAAAACAGAGTCACAGTCGAGGTTTTTAAAAAGTTTTGTGAGGAATGATTAGGCTTGATGATTTAGAATAGGATTTCGAAGAAACGGTGTGCATACAACAGTAAAAGAGTTCTTCAAATCGAACCCTACTTCGGAAACCCAAGTCTGGGACGTTTGAAGTACGTGCTAAAAAAACCGAGTCACGGTCGACGTTTTTCGAAAGATTTGTGAGGAATGATTAGGCTTGATGATTAAGAATGGAATTTCGAAGAATCGGAGTGCATAAAACAGTAAAAGAGTTCTTCAAATCGTACCCTACTTCGGAAACCCAAATCTTGAACGTTTGAAGTAAGTGCTAAAAAAACCGAGTCACGGTCGACGCTCTTCGAAAGTTGCTTGAGGAATGATTAGGCTTGATGATTAGGAATGGAATTTCGAAGAATCGGAGTGCATAAAAAAGTAAAAGAGTTCTTCAAATCGTACCCTACTTCGGAAACCCAAATCTTGGACGTCTCAAGAACGTGCTAGAAAAACCGAGTCACAGTCGACTTTATTCGAAAGTTTTGTGAGGAATGATTAGCCTTGATGATTTAGAATAGAATTTTGAAGAAATGGAGTGCATATAATAGTTAACAAAATTCTTCAAATCGAACCCTACTTCGGAAACCCAAATCTTGGACGTTTGAAGTAAGTGCTAAAAAAACCGAGTCACGGTCGACGCTCTTCGAAAGTTGCTTGAGGAATGATTAGGCTTGATGATTAGGAATGGAATTTCGAAGAATCGGAGTGCATAAAAAAGTAAAAGAGTTCTTCAAATCGTACCCTACTTCGGAAACCCAAATCTTGGACGTTTGAAGTACGTGCTAAAAAAACCGAGTCACGGTCGACGTTTTTCGAAAGTTTCTTGAGGAATGATTAGGCTTGATGATTAGGAATGGAATTTCGAAGAATCGGAGTGCATAAAAAAGTAAAAGAGTTCTTCAAATCGTACCCTACTTCGGAAACCCAAATCTTGGACGTTTGAAGTACGTGCTAAAAAAACCGAGTCACGGTCGACGTTTTTCGAAAGTTTCTTGAGGAATGATTAGGCTTGATGATTAGGAATGGAATTTCGAAGAATCGGAGTGCATAAAAAAGTAAAAGAGTTCTTCAAATCGAACCCTACTTCGGAAACCCAAATCTGGGACGTTTGAAGTACGTGCTAAAAAAACCGAGTCACGGTCGACGTTTTTCGAAAGTTTTGTGAGGAATGATTAGGCTTGATGATTTAGAATAGGATTTCGAAGAAACGGTGTGCATAAAACAGTAAAAGAGTTCTTCAAATCGAACCCTACTTCGGAAACCCAAATCAGGGACGTTTGAAGTACGTGCTAAAAAAACAGAGTCACAGTCGAGGTTTTTAAAAAGTTTTGTGAGGAATGATTAGGCTTGATGATTTAGAATAGGATTTCGAAGAAACGGTGTGCATACAACAGTAAAAGAGTTCTTCAAATCGAACCCTACTTCGGAAACCCAAATCTGGGACGTTTGAAGTACGTGCTAAAAAAACCGAGTCACGGTCGAAGTTTTTCAGAAAATTTGTGAGGAATGATTAGGCTTGATGATTTAGAAGAGGATTTCGAAGAAACGGTGTGCATAAAACAATAAAAGAGTTCTTCAAATCGAACCCTACTTCGGAAACCCAAATCTGGGACGTTTGAAGTACGTGCTAAAAAAACCGAGTCACGGTCGACTTTATTCGAAAGTTTTGTGAGGTATGATTAGGCTTGATGATTAGGAATGGAATTTCGAAGAATCGGAGTGCATAAAAAAGTAAAAGAGTTCTTCAAATCGTACCCTACTTCGGAAACCCAAATCTTGGACGTTTGAAGTACGTGCTAAAAAAACCGAGTCACGGTCGACTTTATTCGAAAGTTTTGTGAGGTATGATTAGCCTTGATGATTAAGAATAGAATTTCGAAGAAATGGAGTGCATATAATAGTAAACAAAATTCTTCAAATCGAACCCTACTTCGGAAACCCAAATCTTGAACGTTTGAAGTAAGTGCTAAAAAAACCGAGTCACGGTCGACGCTCTTCGAAAGTTGCTTGAGGAATGATTAGGCTTGATGATTAGGAATGGAATTTCGAAGAATCGGAGTGCATAAAAAAGTAAAAGAGTTCTTCAAATCGTACCTACTTCGGAAACCCAAATCTTGGACGTCTCAAGAACGTGCTAGAAAAACCGAGTCACAGACGACTTTATTCGAAAGTTTTGTGAGGAATGATTAGCCTTGATGATTTAGAATAGAATTTCGAAGAAATGGAGTGCATATAATAGTTAACAAAATTCTTCAAATCGAACCCTACTTCGGAAACCCAAATCTTGGACGTTTGAAGTAAGTGCTAAAAAAACCGAGTCACGGTCGACGCTCTTCGAAAGTTGCTTGAGGAATGATTAGGCTTGATGATTAGGAATGGAATTTCGAAGAAACGGAGTGCATAAATAAGTAACAGAGTTCTTCAAATCGAACCCTACTTCGGAAACTAAAATCTGGGACGTATGAAGTACGTGCTAAAAAAACCGAGTAACAGTCTATGTTTTTCGAAAGATTTGTGAGGATTAATTAGGCTTGATGATTTAGAAGAGGATTTAGAAGAAACGGTGTGCATAAAACAATAAAAGAGTTCTTCAAATCGAACCCTACTTCGGAAACCCAAGTCTGGAACGTTTGAAGTACGTGCTAAACAAACCGAGTCACGGTCGAAGTTTTTCAGAAGTTTTGTGAGGAATGATTAGGCTTGATGATTTAGAATAGGATTTCGAAGAAACGGTGTGCATAAAACAATAAAAGAGTTCTTCAAATCGAACCTTACTTCGGAAACCCAAGTCTGGGACGTTTGAAGTACGTGCTAAAAAAACCGAGCCACGGTCGACGTTTTTCGAAAGATTTGTGAGGAATGATTAGGCTTGATGATTTAGAATAGGATTTCGAAGAAACGGTGTGCATAAAACAGTAAAAGAGTTCTTCAAATCGAACCCTACTTCGGAAACCCAAATCAGGGACGTTTGAAGTACGTGCTAAAAAAACAGAGTTACAGTCGAGGTTTTTAAAAAGTTTTGTGAGGAATGATTAGGCTTGATGATTTAGAATAGGATTTCGAAGAAACGGTGTGCATACAACAGTAAAAGAGTTCTTCAAATCGAACCCTACTTCGGAAACCCAAGTCTGGGACGTTTGAAGTACGTGTTAAAAAAACCGAGTCACGGTCTTTGTTTTTCGAAAGATTTGTGAGGAATGATTAGGCTTGATGATTTAGAATAGGATTTCGAAGAAACGGTGTGCATAAAACAGTAAAATAGTTCTTCAAATCGAACCCTACTTCGGAAACCCAAGTCTGGGACGTTTGAAGTACGTGTTAAAAAAACCGAGTCACGGTCTATGTTTTTCGAAAGATTTGTGAGGAATGATTAGGCTTGATGATTTAGAATAGGATTTCGAAGAAACGGTGTGCATACAACAGTAAAAGAGTTCTTCAAATCGAACCCTACTTCGGAAACCCAAATCTAGGACGTTTGAAGTACGTGCTAAAAAAACCGAGTCACGGTCGAAGTTTTTCAGAAGATTTGTGAGGAATGATTAGGCTTGATGATTTAGAAGAGGATTTCGAAGAAACGGTGTGCATAAAACAATAAAAGAGTTCTTCAAATCGAACCTTACTTCGGAAACCCAAGTCTGGGACGTTTGAAGTACGTGCTAAAAAAACCGAGCCACGGTCGACGTTTTTCGAAAGTTTTGTGAGGAATGATTAGGCTTGATGATTTAGAAGAGGATTTCGAAGAAACGGTGTGCATAAAACAATAAAAGAGTTCTTCAAATCGAACCTTACTTCGGAAACCCAAGTCTGGGACGTTTGAAGTACGTGCTAAAAAAACCGAGCCACGGTCGACGTTTTTCGAAAGTTTTGTGAGGAATGATTAGGCTTGATGATTTAGAAGAGGATTTCGAAGAAACGGTGTGCATAAAACAATAAAAGAGTTCTTCAAATCGAACCTTACTTCGGAAACCCAAGTCTGGGACGTTTGAAGTACGTGCTAAAAAAACCGAGCCACGGTCGACGTTTTTCGAAAGTTTTGTGAGGAATGATTAGGCTTGATGATTTAGAAGAGGATTTCGAAGAAACGGTGTGCATAAAACAATAAAAGAGTTCTTCAAATCGAACCTTACTTCGGAAACCCAAGTCTGGGACGTTTGAAGTACGTGCTAAAAAAACCGAGCCACGGTCGACGTTTTTCGAAAGTTTTGTGAGGAATGATTAGGCTTGATGATTTAGAAGAGGATTTCGAAGAAACGGTGTGCATAAAACAATAAAAGAGTTCTTCAAATCGAACCTTACTTCGGAAACCCAAGTCTGGGACGTTTGAAGTACGTGCTAAAAAAACCGAGCCACGGTCGACGTTTTTCGAAAGTTTTGTGAGGAATGATTAGGCTTGATGATTTAGAAGAGGATTTCGAAGAAACGGTGTGCATAAAACAATAAAAGAGTTCTTCAAATCGAACCTTACTTCGGAAACCCAAGTCTGGGACGTTTGAAGTACGTGCTAAAAAAACCGAGCCACGGTCGACGTTTTTCGAAAGTTTTGTGAGGAATGATTAGGCTTGATGATTTAGAAGAGGATTTCGAAGAAACGGTGTGCATAAAACAATAAAAGAGTTCTTCAAATCGAACCTTACTTCGGAAACCCAAGTCTGGGACGTTTGAAGTACGTGCTAAAAAAACCGAGCCACGGTCGACGTTTTTCGAAAGTTTTGTGAGGAATGATTAGGCTTGATGATTTAGAAGAGGATTTCGAAGAAACGGTGTGCATAAAACAATAAAAGAGTTCTTCAAATCGAACCTTACTTCGGAAACCCAAGTCTGGGACGTTTGAAGTACGTGCTAAAAAAACCGAGCCACGGTCGACGTTTTTCGAAAGTTTTGTGAGGAATGATTAGGCTTGATGATTTAGAAGAGGATTTCGAAGAAACGGTGTGCATAAAACAATAAAAGAGTTCTTCAAATCGAACCTTACTTCGGAAACCCAAGTCTGGGACGTTTGAAGTACGTGCTAAAAAAACCGAGCCACGGTCGACGTTTTTCGAAAGTTTTGTGAGGAATGATTAGGCTTGATGATTTAGAAGAGGATTTCGAAGAAACGGTGTGCATAAAACAATAAAAGAGTTCTTCAAATCGAACCTTACTTCGGAAACCCAAGTCTGGGACGTTTGAAGTACGTGCTAAAAAAACCGAGCCACGGTCGACGTTTTTCGAAAGTTTTGTGAGGAATGATTAGGCTTGATGATTTAGAAGAGGATTTCGAAGAAACGGTGTGCATAAAACAATAAAAGAGTTCTTCAAATCGAACCTTACTTCGGAAACCCAAGTCTGGGACGTTTGAAGTACGTGCTAAAAAAACCGAGCCACGGTCGACGTTTTTCGAAAGTTTTGTGAGGAATGATTAGGCTTGATGATTTAGAAGAGGATTTCGAAGAAACGGTGTGCATAAAACAATAAAAGAGTTCTTCAAATCGAACCTTACTTCGGAAACCCAAATCTGGGACGTTTGAAGTACGTGCTAAAAAAACCGAGCCACGGTCGACGTTTTTCGAAAGTTTTGTGAGGAATGATTAGGCTTGATGATTTAGAAGAGGATTTCGAAGAAACGGTGTGCATAAAACAATAAAAGAGTTCTTCAAATCGAACCCTACTTCGGAAACCCAAATCTGGGACGTTTGAAGTACGTGCTAAAAAAACCGAGTCACGGTCGACGTTTTTCGAAAGTTTTGTGAGGAATGATTAGGCTTGATGATTTAGAATAGGATTTCGAAGAAACGGTGTGCATAAAACAGTAAAAGAGTTCATCAAATCGAACCCTACTTCGGAAACCCAAATCTGGGACGTTTGAAGTACGTGCTAAAAAACCGAGTCACGGTCTATGTTTTTCGAAATATTTGTGAGGAATGATGAGGCTTGATGATTCAGAATTGAATTTCGAAGAAACGGTGTGCATAAAACAGTAAAAGAGTTCTTCAAATCGAACCCTACTTCGGAAACCCAAATCTACAACGTTTGAAGTACGTGCTAAAAAAACCGAGTCACAGTCGAGGTTTTTAAAAAGTTTTGTGAGGAATGATTAGGCTTGATGATTTAGAATAGGATAACGAAGAAACGGTGTGCATAAAACAGTAAAAGAGTTCTTCAAATCGAATCCTACTTCGGAAACCAAAATCAGAAACGTTTGAAGTACGTGCTAAAGAAACCGAGTCACGGTCGACGTTTGTCGAAAGATTTGTGTGGAATGATTAGGCTTGATGATTTAGAATAGGATTTCGAAGAAACGGTGTGCATAAAACAGTAAAAGAGTTCTTCAAATCGAACCCTACTTCGAAAACCCAAATCTGGGACGTTTGGAGTACGTGCTAAAAAAACCGACTCACGGTCTACTTTATTCGAAAGATTTGAGAGGAATGATTAGGCTTGATGATATAGAATAGGATTTCGTAGAAACGGTGTGCATAAAACAGTAAAAGAGTTCATCAAATCGAACC
This sequence comes from Cucurbita maxima, assembly GCF_002738345.1. Taxonomy (NCBI): domain Eukaryota; kingdom Viridiplantae; phylum Streptophyta; class Magnoliopsida; order Cucurbitales; family Cucurbitaceae; genus Cucurbita; species Cucurbita maxima. The sequence goes on from NW_019272248.1 coordinate 62,291, forward strand.
CTACTTCGGAAACCCAAATCTGGGACGTTTGAAGTACGTGCTAAAAAACCGAGTCACGGTCTATGTTTTTCGAAATATTTGTGAGAAATGATTAGGCTAGATGATTTAGAAAAGGATTTCGAAGAAACGGTGTGCATAAAACAGTAAAAGAGTTCTTCAAATCGAACCCTACTTCGGAAACCCAAATCTGGGACGTTTGAAGTACGTGCTAAAAAAACCGAGTCACGGTCGAAGTTTTTCAAAAGTTTTGTGTGGAATGATTAGGCTTGAAGATTTAGAATAGGATTTCGAAGAAACGGTGTGCATAAAACTGTAAAAGAGTTCTTCAAATCGAACCCTACTTCGAAAACCAAAATTTGGGACGTTTGAAGTACGTGCTAAAGAAAACGAGTCACGGTCGACGTTTGTCGAAAGATTTGTGTGGAATGATTAGGCTTGTACGTGCTAAAGAAAACGAGTCACGGTCGACGTTTGTCGAAAGATTTGTGTGGAATGATTAGGCTTGTTGATTTAGATAGGATTTCGAAGAAACGGTGTGAATAAAACAGTAAAAGAGTTCTTCAAATCGAACCCTACTTCGGAAACCCAAATGTACAACGTTTGAAGTACGTGCTAAAAAAACCTAGTCACAGTCGAGGTTTTTAAAAAGTTTTGTGAGGAATGATTAGGCTTGATGATTTAGAATAGGAATTCGAAGAAACGGTGTGCATAAAACAATAAAAGAGTTCTTCAAATCGAACCCTACTTCGGAAACCCAAATCTGGGACGTTTGAAGTACGTGCTAAATGAGGCTTGATGATTCAGAATTGAATTTCGAAGAAACGGTGTGCATAAAACAATAAAAGTGTTCTTCAAATCGAACCCTACATCGGAAACCCAAATCTGGGACGTTTGAAGTACGTGCTAAAAAAACCGAGTCACGGTCGACGTTTTTCGAAAGATTTGTCTGGAATG
>NW_019272248.1:63436-72263 GCF_002738345.1 Cucurbita maxima
TTCTTCAAATCATACCCTACTTCGGAAACCCAAATCTTGGACGTTTGAAGTACGTGCTAAAAAAACCGAGTCACATTCGAGGTTTTTAAAAAGTTTTGTGAGGAATGATTAGGCTTGATGATTTAGATAGGATTTCGAAGAAACGGTGTGAATAAAACAGTAAAAGAGTTCTTCAAATCGAACCCTACTTCGGAAACCCAAATCTGGGACGTTTGAAGTACGTGCTAAAAAAACCGAGTCACAGTCGAGGTTTTTAAAAAGTTTTGTGAGGAATGATTAGGCTTGATGATTTAGAATAGGATTTCGAAGAAACGGTGTGCATAAAACAGTAAAAGAGTTCTTCAAATCGAACCCTACTTCGGAAACCCAAATCTGGGACGTTTGAAGTACGTGCTAAAAAAATCGAGTCACGGTCAACGTTTTTCGAAAGATTTGTCTGGAATGATTAGGCTTGATGATTTAGAATAGGATTTCGAAGAAACGGTATGCATAAAACAATAAAAGAGTTCTTCAAATCGAACCTTACTTCGGAAACCCAAGTCTGGGACGTTTGAAGTACGTGCTAAAAAAACCGAGTCACGGTCGACGTTTTTAAAAAGTTTTGTTTGGAATGATTAGGCTTGATGATTTAGAATAGGATTTCGAAGAAACGGTGTGCATAAAACAGTAAAAGAGTTCTTCAAATCATACCCTACTTCGGAAACCCAAATCTGGGACGCTTGAAGTACGTGCTAAAAAAACCGAGTCACGGTCAAAGTTTTTCAAAAGTTTTGTGAGGAATGATGAGGCTTGATGATTCAGAATTGAATTTCGAAGAAATGGTGTGCATAAAACAGTAAAAGAGTTCTTCAAATCGAACCCTACTTCAGAAACCCAAATCTGGGACGTTTGAAGTACGTGCTAAAAAAACCGAGTCACAGTCGAGGTTTTAAAAAAGTTTTGTGAGGAATGATTAGGCTTGATGGTTTAGAATAGGATTTCGAAGAAACAGTGTGCATAAAACAGTAAAAGAGTTCTTCAAATCGAACCCTACTTCGGAAACCTAAATCTGGGACGTTTGAAGTACGTGCTAAAGAAACCGAGTCACGGTCGACGTTTGTCGAAAGATTTGTGTGGAATGATTAGGCTTGATGATTTAGAATAGGATTTCGAAGAAACGGTGTGCATAAAACAGTAAAAGAGTTCTTCAAATCGAACCCTACTTCGGAAACCCAAATCTGGGACGTTTGAAGTACGTGCTAAAGAAACCGAGTCACGGTCGACGTTTGTCGAAAGATTTGTGTGGAATGATTAGGCTTGATGATTTAGAATAGGATTTCGAAGAAACGGTGTGAATAAAACAGTAAAAGAGTTCTTCAAATCGAACCCTACTTCGGAAACCCAAATCTGGGACGTTTGAAGTACGTGCTAAAAAAACCGAGTCACAGTCGAGGTTTTTAAAAAGTTTTGTGAGGAATGATTAGGCTTGATGATTTAGAATAGGAATTCGAAGAAACGGTGTGCATAAAACAGTAAAAGAGTTCTTCAAATCGAACCCTACTTCGGAAACCCAAATCTGGGACGTTTGAAGTACGTGCTAAATGAGGCTTGATGATTCAGAATTGAATTTCGAAGAAACGGTGTGCATAAAACAGTAAAAGTGTTCTTCAAATCGAACCCTACATCGGAAACCCAAATCTGGGACGTTTGAAGTACGTGCTAAAAAAATCGAGTCACGGTCGACGTTTTTCGAAAGATTTGTCTGGAATGATTAGGCTTGATGATTTAGAATAGGATTTCGAAGAAACGGTATGCATAAAACAATAAAAGAGTTCTTCAAATCGAACCCTACTTCGGAAACCCAAATCTGAAACGTTTGAAGTACGTGCTAAATGAGGCTTGATGATTCAGAATTAAATTTCGAAGAAACGGTGTGCATAAAACAGTAAAAGTGTTCTTTAAATCAAACCCTACATCGGAAACCCAAATCTGGGACGTTTGAAGTACGTGCTAAAAACATCGAGTCACGGTCGACGTTTTTCGAAAGATTTGTCTGGAATGATTAGGCTTGATGATTTAGAATAGGATTTCGAAGAAACGGTGTGAATAAAACAGTAAAAGAGTTCTTCAAATCGAACCCTACTGCGGAAACCCAAATCTGGGACGTTTGAAGTACGTGCTAAAAAAACCGAGTCACGGTCGATGTTTTTATAAAGTTTTGTTTGGAATGATTAGGCTTGATGATTTAGAATAGGATTTCGAAGAAACGGTGTGCATAAAACAATAAAAGAGTTCTTCAAATCGAACCCTACTTCGGAAACCCAAATCTGGGACGTTTGAAGTACGTGCTAAAAAAAAGGAGTCACGATCGACGTTTTTCGAAAGTTTTGTGAGGAATGATAAGGCTTGATGATTTATCATATTATTTCGAAGAAACGGTGTGCATAAAACAGTAAAAGTGTTCTTCAAATCGAACCCTACATCGGAAACCCAAATCTGGGACGTTTGAAGTACGTGCTAAAAAAACCGAGTCACGGTCGACGTTTTTCGAAAGATTTGTCTGGAATGTTTAGGCTTGATGATTTAGAATAGGATTTCGAAGAAACGGTATGCGTAAAACAATAAAAGAGTTCTTCAAATCGAACCCTACTTCGGAAACCCAAATCTGGGACGTTTGAAGTACGTGCTAAAAAAACCGAGTCACGGTCGACGTTTTTAAAAAGTTTTGTGAGGATTGATTAGGCTTGATGATTTAGAATAGGATTTCGAAGAAACGGTGTGCATAAAAAAGTAAAAGAGTTCTTCAAATCATACCCTACTTCGGAAACCCAAATCTTGGACGTTTGAAGTACGTGCTAAAAAAACCGAGTCACAGTCGAGGTTTTTAAAAAGTTTTGTGAGGAATGATTGGGCTTGATGATTTAGATAGGATTTCGAAGAAACAGTGTGAATAAAACAGTAAAAGAGTTCTTCAAATCGAACCCTACTTCGGAAACCATAATTTACAACGTTTGAAGTACGTGCTAAAAAAACCGAGTCACAGTCGACGTTTTTATAAAGTTTTGTGAGGAATGCTTAGGCTTGATGATTTAGATAGGATTTCGAAGAAACGGTATGCATAAAACAATAAAAGAGTTCTTCAAATCGTACCCTACTTCGGAAACCCAAGTCTGGTACGTTTGAAGTACGTGCTAAAAACACCGATTCACGATCGACGTTTTTAAAAAGTCTTGTGGGGAATGATTAGGCTTGATGATTCAGAATTAAATTTCGAAGAAACGGTGTGCGTAAAACAATAAAAGAGTTCTTCAAATCGTACCCTACTTCGGAAACCCAAGTCTGGTACGTTTGAAGTACGTGCTAAAAACACCGATTCACGATCGACGTTTTTAAAAAGTCTTGTGGGGAATGATTAGGCTTGATGATTCAGAATTAAATTTCGAAGAAACGGTGTGCGTAAAACAATAAAAGAGTTCTTCAAATCGTACCCTACTTCGGAAACCCAAGTCTGGTACGTTTGAAGTACGTGCTAAAAACACCGATTCACGATCGACGTTTTTAAAAAGTCTTGTGGGGAATGATTAGGCTTGATGATTCAGAATTAAATTTCGAAGAAACGGTGTGCGTAAAACAATAAAAGAGTTCTTCAAATCGTACCCTACTTCGGAAACCCAAGTCTGGTACGTTTGAAGTACGTGCTAAAAACACCGATTCACGATCGACGTTTTTAAAAAGTCTTGTGGGGAATGATTAGGCTTGATGATTCAGAATTAAATTTCGAAGAAACGGTGTGCGTAAAACAATAAAAGAGTTCTTCAAATCGTACCCTACTTCGGAAACCCAAGTCTGGTACGTTTGAAGTACGTGCTAAAAACACCGATTCACGATCGACGTTTTTAAAAAGTCTTGTGGGGAATGATTAGGCTTGATGATTCAGAATTAAATTTCGAAGAAACGGTGTGCGTAAAACAATAAAAGAGTTCTTCAAATCGTACCCTACTTCGGAAACCCAAGTCTGGTACGTTTGAAGTACGTGCTAAAAACACCGATTCACGATCGACGTTTTTAAAAAGTCTTGTGGGGAATGATTAGGCTTGATGATTCAGAATTAAATTTCGAAGAAACGGTGTGCGTAAAACAATAAAAGAGTTCTTCAAATCGTACCCTACTTCGGAAACCCAAGTCTGGTACGTTTGAAGTACGTGCTAAAAACACCGATTCACGATCGACGTTTTTAAAAAGTCTTGTGGGGAATGATTAGGCTTGATGATTCAGAATTAAATTTCGAAGAAACGGTGTGCGTAAAACAATAAAAGAGTTCTTCAAATCGTACCCTACTTCGGAAACCCAAGTCTGGTACGTTTGAAGTACGTGCTAAAAACACCGATTCACGATCGACGTTTTTAAAAAGTCTTGTGGGGAATGATTAGGCTTGATGATTCAGAATTAAATTTCGAAGAAACGGTGTGCGTAAAACAATAAAAGAGTTCTTCAAATCGTACCCTACTTCGGAAACCCAAGTCTGGTACGTTTGAAGTACGTGCTAAAAACACCGATTCACGATCGACGTTTTTAAAAAGTCTTGTGGGGAATGATTAGGCTTGATGATTCAGAATTAAATTTCGAAGAAACGGTGTGCGTAAAACAATAAAAGAGTTCTTCAAATCGTACCCTACTTCGGAAACCCAAGTCTGGTACGTTTGAAGTACGTGCTAAAAACACCGATTCACGATCGACGTTTTTAAAAAGTCTTGTGGGGAATGATTAGGCTTGATGATTCAGAATTAAATTTCGAAGAAACGGTGTGCGTAAAACAATAAAAGAGTTCTTCAAATCGTACCCTACTTCGGAAACCCAAGTCTGGTACGTTTGAAGTACGTGCTAAAAACACCGATTCACGATCGACGTTTTTAAAAAGTCTTGTGGGGAATGATTAGGCTTGATGATTCAGAATTAAATTTCGAAGAAACGGTGTGCGTAAAACAATAAAAGAGTTCTTCAAATCGTACCCTACTTCGGAAACCCAAGTCTGGTACGTTTGAAGTACGTGCTAAAAACACCGATTCACGATCGACGTTTTTAAAAAGTCTTGTGGGGAATGATTAGGCTTGATGATTCAGAATTAAATTTCGAAGAAACGGTGTGCGTAAAACAATAAAAGAGTTCTTCAAATCGTACCCTACTTCGGAAACCCAAGTCTGGTACGTTTGAAGTACGTGCTAAAAACACCGATTCACGATCGACGTTTTTAAAAAGTCTTGTGGGGAATGATTAGGCTTGATGATTCAGAATTAAATTTCGAAGAAACGGTGTGCGTAAAACAATAAAAGAGTTCTTCAAATCGTACCCTACTTCGGAAACCCAAGTCTGGTACGTTTGAAGTACGTGCTAAAAACACCGATTCACGATCGACGTTTTTAAAAAGTCTTGTGGGGAATGATTAGGCTTGATGATTCAGAATTAAATTTCGAAGAAACGGTGTGCGTAAAACAATAAAAGAGTTCTTCAAATCGTACCCTACTTCGGAAACCCAAGTCTGGTACGTTTGAAGTACGTGCTAAAAACACCGATTCACGATCGACGTTTTTAAAAAGTCTTGTGGGGAATGATTAGGCTTGATGATTCAGAATTAAATTTCGAAGAAACGGTGTGCGTAAAACAATAAAAGAGTTCTTCAAATCGTACCCTACTTCGGAAACCCAAGTCTGGTACGTTTGAAGTACGTGCTAAAAACACCGATTCACGATCGACGTTTTTAAAAAGTCTTGTGGGGAATGATTAGGCTTGATGATTCAGAATTAAATTTCGAAGAAACGGTGTGCGTAAAACAATAAAAGAGTTCTTCAAATCGTACCCTACTTCGGAAACCCAAGTCTGGTACGTTTGAAGTACGTGCTAAAAACACCGATTCACGATCGACGTTTTTAAAAAGTCTTGTGGGGAATGATTAGGCTTGATGATTCAGAATTAAATTTCGAAGAAACGGTGTGCGTAAAACAATAAAAGAGTTCTTCAAATCGTACCCTACTTCGGAAACCCAAGTCTGGTACGTTTGAAGTACGTGCTAAAAACACCGATTCACGATCGACGTTTTTAAAAAGTCTTGTGGGGAATGATTAGGCTTGATGATTCAGAATTAAATTTCGAAGAAACGGTGTGCGTAAAACAATAAAAGAGTTCTTCAAATCGTACCCTACTTCGGAAACCCAAGTCTGGTACGTTTGAAGTACGTGCTAAAAACACCGATTCACGATCGACGTTTTTAAAAAGTCTTGTGGGGAATGATTAGGCTTGATGATTCAGAATTAAATTTCGAAGAAACGGTGTGCGTAAAACAATAAAAGAGTTCTTCAAATCGTACCCTACTTCGGAAACCCAAGTCTGGTACGTTTGAAGTACGTGCTAAAAACACCGATTCACGATCGACGTTTTTAAAAAGTCTTGTGGGGAATGATTAGGCTTGATGATTCAGAATTAAATTTCGAAGAAACGGTGTGCGTAAAACAATAAAAGAGTTCTTCAAATCGTACCCTACTTCGGAAACCCAAGTCTGGTACGTTTGAAGTACGTGCTAAAAACACCGATTCACGATCGACGTTTTTAAAAAGTCTTGTGGGGAATGATTAGGCTTGATGATTCAGAATTAAATTTCGAAGAAACGGTGTGCGTAAAACAATAAAAGAGTTCTTCAAATCGTACCCTACTTCGGAAACCCAAGTCTGGTACGTTTGAAGTACGTGCTAAAAACACCGATTCACGATCGACGTTTTTAAAAAGTCTTGTGGGGAATGATTAGGCTTGATGATTCAGAATTAAATTTCGAAGAAACGGTGTGCGTAAAACAATAAAAGAGTTCTTCAAATCGTACCCTACTTCGGAAACCCAAGTCTGGTACGTTTGAAGTACGTGCTAAAAACACCGATTCACGATCGACGTTTTTAAAAAGTTTTGTGAGGAATGATTAGGCTTGATGATTTAGAATAGGATTTCGAAGAAACGGTGTGCATAAAACAGTAAAAGAGTTCTTCAAATCATACCCTACTTCGGAAACCCAAATCTGGGACGCGTGAAGTACGTGCTAAAAAAACCGAGTCACGGTCAAAGTTTTTCAAAAGTTTTGTGAGGAATGATGAGGCTTGATGATTCAGAAATGAATTTCGAAGAAACGGTGTGCATAAAACAGTAAAAGAGTTCTGATGAGGCTTGATGATTCAGAAATGAATTTCGAAGAAACGGTGTGCATAAAACAGTAAAAGAGTTCTTCAAATCGAACCCTACTTCGGAAACCCAAATTTACAACGTTTGAAGTACGTGCTAAAAAAACCGAGTCACAGTCGAGGTTTTTAAAAAGTTTTGTGAGGAATGATTAGGCTTGATGATTTAGAATAGGAATTCGAAGAAACGGTGTGCATAAAACAATAAAAGAGTTCTTCAAATCGAACCCTACTTCGGAAACCCAAATCTGGGACATTTGAAGTACGTGCTAAAAAAACCGAGTCACGGTCGACGTTTTTAAAAAGTTTTGTGAGGATTGATTAGGCTTGATGATTTAGAATAGGATTTCGAAGAAACGGTGTGCATAAAACAGTAAAAGAGTTCTTCAAATCGAACCCTACTTCGGAAACCCAAGTCTGGGACGTTTGAAGTACGTGTTAAAAAAACCGAGTCACGGTCTTTGTTTTTCGAAAGATTTGTGAGGAATGATTAGGCTTGATGATTTAGAATAGGATTTCGAAGAAACGGTGTGCATAAAACAGTAAAAGAGTTCTTCAAATCATACCCTACTTCGGAAACACAAATCTGAGACGTTTGAAGTACGTGCTAAAAAAACCGAGTCACAGTCGAGGTTTTTAAAAAGTTTTGTGAGGAATGATTAGGCTTGATGATTTAGATAGGATTTCGAAGAAACGGTGTGAATAAAACAGTAAAAGAGTTCTTCAAATCGAACCCTACTTCGGAAACCCAAATCTGGGACGTTTGAAGTACGTGCTAAAAAAACCGAGTCACAGTCGAGGTTTTTAAAAAGTTTTGTGAGGAATGATTAGGCTTGATGATTTAGAATAGGATTTCGAAGAAACAGTCTGCATAAAACAGTAAAAGAGTTCTTCAAATCGAACCCTACTTCGGAAACCCAAATTTACAACGTTTGAAGTACGTGCTAAAAAAACCGAGTCACAGTCGAGGTTTTTAAAAAGTTTTGTGAGGAATGATTAGGCTTGATGATTTAGAATAGGAATTCGAAGAAACGGTGTGCATAAAACAATAAAAGAGTTCTTCAAATCGAACCCTACTTCGGAAACCCAAATCTGGGACGTTTGAAGTACGTGCTAAATGAGGCTTGATGATTCAGAATTGAATTTCGAAGAAACGGTGTGCATAAAACAGTAAAAGAGTTCTTCAAATCGAACCTTACATCGGAAACCCAAATCTGGGACGTTTGAAGTACGTGCTAAAAAAAACGAGTCACGGTCGACGTTTTCAAAAAGTTTTGTGAGGAATGATTAGGCTTGATGATTGAGAATAGGATTTCGAAGAAACGGTGTGCATAAAACAGTAAAAGAGTTCTTCAAATCATACCCTACTTCGGAAACCCAAATCTGGGACGTTTGAAGTACGTGCTAAAAAAACCGAGTCACGGTCGACGTTTTTAAAAAGTTTTGTTTGGAATGATTAGGCTTGATTATTTAGAATAGGATTTCGAAGAAACGGTGTGCATAAAAAAGTAAAAGAGTTCTTCAAATCATACCCTACTTCGGAAACCCAAATCTGGGACGCTTGAAGTACGTGCTAAAAAAACCGAGTCACGGTCAAAGTTTTTCAAAAGTTTTGTGAGGAATGATGAGGCTTG
>NW_019272249.1:0-4468 GCF_002738345.1 Cucurbita maxima
AAAAAAAAAAACATAAAAACAACGGTTGTCATATTTGAGGAAATGAGGAAACAAATGACAATGGTCTTGACCGAGTAGAGATTCTCGGGAGACTTAAGTGAAGATACATATGATCAATAAGGTATATATTGAATCTTTATTTTCTTTTATCCTATTTTTTTAGAGATCACACCAAATTATGGTTAGATGTTCATTAAATTATTACAATGGTTTTGACTATGTGTTCAAGGATATGTTTGAGATAGGATACTAGAAGGATGCACAAAACGAAATGTAACGATAGGAGTAAGATACGTTCATGAAACGTTAAGGTTAGGTTACATACCGGAGTGCTATGGATAGGAGAGATTGATGAAAGAATACGGTTAGGATATAGGTAGAAAGGGATAGGTTTGTGATAGATTCATAGAACGATAGCATTAAGATACGTTCAGGTGATGATATGACTAAGGTATGTTCACGTAACGATACGACTGTGATAGATATAAGAACGTTAAGGGTATGATAAGTTAGGGAACGATAAGTCCACGAAGTGTTTACGATACGATATAGTGTGATGTGAGGTGTTATGTTTAGATTGTTTTGTGTGACCATGGAGGTAATTGTTGAATGAATTGCACGTTATGAAATGATACGTTAAAAGCATGGAGCGTTATGTTATGTTTTCCAAATTGTATGTATGCAACATGTTATGAATGACATGATATCACGATAAATGAAATGAAATGTAATCCCATTAAGATAATGTATGATACGTAGAGTGAAAAGTGATAAATGACATGTTAAGCAAGGAAGATGATAGCGGGGTTATATTCATTAATGACAAAAGTAGAAATGTTGGGGACCTCATGCATTATGTGTGCTCATGCATTTAGGGGGATACCCCTCATGAGGGTATGGACGCGTACATCCAATGGCAAGACAACGATCGTTACGTTTTGCATAGCGCTACCGTGACGGTTAGTAGTTCTAATGGGGGTCCGGCCTAAGGAGCACCCAGAGTATGCTCGCCCGACAAGGAAAGTGGACCAGCGGTGTGCGAACCGATTGGTGAGCCCATAATCGCATGTATGGGTAGTGTGTAGAGTATATGGTATACGTCCAAATTACTCGTTTGGACACTGCCGTAGGAAAATATATTGAAAGGATTAGGTCCCGTCATTGCATTCACATGTTCTTGCATTTAGTAGCGACTCTGAGTATGTGAAAATTTAGGGTCGTTACAATTGCACATTTGAGTTATCAATTATCCGAAATTTTTAACAAAAAAAGGTGCATGCATGTCGATGAAATATCCAAGTTGCCATCTAAGAATAAAATATAGACGTCAACACCAATATTAAGGTCTCAATTTTGTTAATAAATTTGAGCACAAAAATGGAAGGAACTTGAGAAGGAGACGATTGCAATGGAGCTGGGAGAAGTTTATGATTGGCGTTGGAGAGAAAAAAAAGTGCAATCTAAGTTTTTCGATGGTTGTGTGTTATGCTATGCTAAATAAAGCATAACCTAACAAGCGAACACGCTTAATATCCATTCAGTTTTTTCCGCTTTCCTTTCAAGAGGGTTTAACATAAAAGTATATCTTTAAAAGTTGTTAAAAACGAATATTTGTTGTAGCACAAAGATTATATATATATATATATATATATATGGTTCAAAAGGATCCAAAATGAAACACAAACAAATTCGAAGTCAATTTCAAAGGAAGGCTATGAATAACCTCTATATGATTTTGTTGATTACTTTTGCATCAACTTCTAATGTTTTCACTTGTTTTGCACTCATGCCACCGGGAACGCATTGGAAAGTGACGATTCTTAATTATCAAGATGTACCTCTATTGGCCCATTGCAAGTCGAAAAACAACGATTTAGGTAAATAAAGATGTTGCATCATGACAAACTATTCAACCAGACCATATTATTTTATGTATATCTAAATTTATGTAATTGTTTCTTGTTAATTTAGTCTTTTGGTGGAATATCAAAATATCATAAATTTGAAGAGTATAATATCCAACCTAAAAAATTCTAGATGAACGTTCGTTTTCAATCTCAATTTATGAAAAAAAAATACAAGTTTTGATAAAATATTTGAGTTCGACTTCAGAAACATTACAGTCACCATATTTTGATTTGTTATAAGAGTCCAATTACAAGCTCCTTTGGTTAATTTATGTTTTTAATTTTTTTTTTAATAAATATATGGGCAAGAGTGTTTGAATATTTAACATCTTTTCCTAATTGAGCTGCACACAAATTGATATTTAAGGATTTTTGTCCAATTGAACATTTTGACTATGGAATTGTATCAACTCTCATTGTTCTAATTTTTTTTTTCATCATTTTCAATCTGAAATTGTTTCCACAATTTAGGGGAGCATATTGTTTAGTTGAAACAGAAATACAGCTGGGAATTCAAAGATAATTTGTGGTAGACGATATTGTTTCGGTGTAACTTTAGCAGCAATTATGGGAAGCTTTTGTTCAAGGTTTTTTGGTTAAAGAATGAACTTTGGCTTCAAGAAGGATGCAACTACTGGCAATGCATTTTGCGTGCAAATAAGAAGGGTTTTTCCTTGTATAATGGTCAAACAAATGTGTACAAGTTCATTCATCCATGGACTTCTTAGACAAAACCATCACCTTCGCCTTACTTCACATCAAATTCTTTCTTTTGTGTGAGAGTTATGACGTGCTTGCTGCAACATTACTCTAATAAAAAGTTTACTAATTGTTTTATATAGAAACTTTTAATATAAAAATACTCACATGTCAAAATATTTAATTTGGTTAGGAAGAATAAGATATTGATGTGAACTTGAATATCATAATTTCGATTTTATAGAAAAATATCAAGCACAAAAATGAAATAAATTTGAAAGTTTATACACCAAAAATAAATTAAAACCTAAAAAAAATGTATATTTGATCGAAAAGAAAAGATTGATTTTTTTACCCAAAAACTATATAACCCAAATTAAACTCAAAAAGATGGAATTCTTATCTATTTTTATTCCGGTTCAATGCTAAGAAAATATGATAAATATAGTTAAGAGAACCATTTATAATAGTGACTTAATGTTCTTGAGATAATTTATGCTAATTAAGGAGAAAATATAGAAAATGCAATGGTCTCATTTGTGGTTTCCTTTATTTTTTTAATTAAAATTAGCACAGTTTTGTTTTTCATCTCAATCAAAAATCACAAATAAAAAAGAATTGATATTTATTACAATGCAACACATAGGGATATCCAAACTCAAAACTCTCATAGCATTTAATCTTTTGCAGGGATATTCACCTTAAATTACCTTCCCAAAGAGGGTTAAGAGCTTGTTCAACACAAATTTTTTTTGGGTGTATAATGGACAAAAACCCAAATGACTAAACATCAACAAAAGAGCCTCGAGTATCTAAAGAAAAATTGAAGCTTCTAACTAGCTACGGTTTATCTTATTGTTTGCTTTGGAATCAAGCATATTATTATTAATACACGTTTTGCAGGATCCAAGATACAAGCTATAGGGAGCAAATGACAAGAACCATGGAGCGAATGACAAGTGACTATTTACAATTATCAAACAAACTAAGTTTTAAATGTTCATTGAAAGACAAGAGATAACGGTTTGAGCGAACACATTTTGGACAAGCAAGCCCAATTCAACTGGAGCATCAAAATGAACTTTTGGTGTACGACTTTGTTTTGGTGTACGACTTTGTTTTGGTGCAATTTTAATGGTTTGAATGGACATGCTTCATTTGAGGATTTTGGCTCGGGAACTAGTATTGGCTTTCTCCACGGTGTGACTTTAAAACTACATTTGGGCAGCGTTTGATGATGGATTTTACTTGAAAAATATTCCTTCTGGTATCTTTGAATTATACACCCTTGGAAAAAAATGAAATAAAATCTCTCTCCCACAAAAACGTGCTTTTTTTTCATCTTTTATGCTTGATTGCTCACCCATGTAGTAATTCAACGGTATGTTGTTGTTGTTGGGTTTCTTTATAGACCTAAGATTTTGTATATTTGAAGTCTAAAAGCAGTGGGACATTTCTTTTGGTATTTTAGAATTTTTTTAATGTTATAATTTGGTCGGTTTTCGAGCTTCTAATTGTAACGACTCATACCCAAGAATCGAAATCTGAATTTGGTACTCAATGGCCATAGCATTCTCGTGATAATATGGTCAGGTTACTTACTCAACGCTTCTAAGAGTAAAAACTATCAACACAAACCAACATGAGTCTTCTAACACGTTTTGTCCTCAATCACGTGTTTGCTACAAAAATTCTCGAAAGTTACCCAACATAAAATTGCTCCAGTTGAATTCGGAGTTCTTATAGTTGAGACACCAAAATGGAAAGTGCACCTCGTTGATAAATGTAGTAACTTTCAATTCTTTTTAAGCTTTTCTCAGTCATCTATATTCGGGATTGCTTTCATTCAAATGTCATCTTTA
>NW_019272249.1:8596-37299 GCF_002738345.1 Cucurbita maxima
ACTAGTTGAGCTACACACAAATTGATATTAAAGAATTTTTGTTAAATTGAACATTTTGACTATGGAATTGTATCAACTCTTATGGTTCTAATTTTTTTTTTTTTCATCTTTTTCAATATGAATTTGTACACACAATTTAGGGGAGCATATTCTTCCGTTGAAACAGGAATACAGCTGGGAATTCAGAGAGAACTTGTGGCAGACGACATTGTTTTGGTGTAACTTTAGCAGCAATTATGGGAAGCTTTCGTTCGAGGTTTTTTGGCCAGAGAATGAACTTTGGCTTCAAGAACGATGCAACTATTGGCACTGCATTTGGCGTGCAGATAAGAAGGGTTTTTCTTTGTATAATGGTCAAACAAATGTGTACGAGCTCATACATCCATGGACTTCTTAGACAAAACCATCACTTTCGCCTTACTTCACATCAAATCCTTTCTTTTGTGTGAGAGTTGTGACGTGCTTGCTGCAACATTACTCTAATAAAAAGTTTACTAATCGTTTTATATGGAAATTTTTAAGATAAAAATACTCATGTCAAAATATTCAATTTGTTAAGGAAGAATAAGATATTGATGTGAACTTGAATATCATACTTTCCATCTTATAGAAAAATATGGAGCACAAAAATGAAATAAATTTGAAAGTTCATACACCAAAAATAAATTAAAACCTAAAAATAAATGTATATTTGACTGGGAAAAAATGATCGGATTTTTTACCCAAAAACTGTATAACCCAAATCAAACTAAAAAAGATGGAATTCTTATCTATTTTTCTTGGGGTTCAATGCGAAGAAAATATGATAAATATGGTTAAGAGAACCATTTATAACACTGACTTAATGTTCATGAGATAATGAAAATGCAATGGTCTAGTATGTGGTTTCCTTTATTTTTTTAATTAATATTAGCACGGCTTTGTTTTTCATCTCAATCAAAAATTGCACATGAAAAAGAAGTGGTATTTATAACTATGCAACACATATGGATATCCAAACTCAAAACATTCTTAGCATTTAATCTTTTGCATGGATATTAACCTTACATTACCCTCCAAAAGAGGATTAAGATGGTTCAACACAAGTTTTTTTTTTTGTTGTATAATGAACCAAAACCAAAATGGCTATGCATCAACAAAAGAGCCTCGAGTATCTAAACAAAAATTAAAGCTTCCAACCAGACACGGTTTATCTTATTGTTTGCTTTGGAATCAAACATAATATTATTAATACACGTTTTGCAGGATCCAAGATACAAGCTATAGATTGCAAAGGGCAAGAACCATGGAGCGAATGGCAAGTGGCTATCTACAATTATTGAAACAAACTAAATTTTAAATGTTCATTGCAAGTCAAGAGATGACGGTTTGAGCGAGTGCGTTTTGGACAAGCAAGCCCAATTCAACTGAAGCTTCAAAATGAACTTTTGGCGTATGACTTTGTTTTGGTGCAATTTTAATGGTTTGAATGGACATGCTTCATTTGAGAATTTTGGCCCGGGAACTAGTATTGGCTTTCTCCATGGTGTGTAACTTTAAAAACTGCATTTGGGCAGCGTTTCATGATGGATTTTACTTGAAAAGTATTCTTTTGGGGATGTTTTTCTATACACCATTGGGAAAAATGAAATAAAACCTCCCACCGACAAAAACCTGGTTTTTTCTTCTTTTAGGCTTGATTGCTCACCCATGTAGTAACTCAATAGAGTGTTGTTGGGTTTCTTTATAGACCTAAGATTTTGTATATTTGATGTCTATAGTAGAGTGAGGAATTTTTGGGATTTTAGAATTCTTTCAATGTTATAATTTGGTCAGAGTTTCGAGCTTCTAATTGCAACGACTCATACCCAAGATTCGAATCTTAATGTTGTACTCAATGGCCATATCTTTCCCGTGACGATATGGTCAGGTTACTTACTCCTCGCTTCTAAGAGTAAAAACTATCAACACAAACCAACATGAGTTCTTCTAACACGTTTTGTCCTCAATCACGTGTTTGCTACAAAGATTCTCAAAAGACGAACCAACATAAAATTGCTCTAGTTGAATTCAGAGTTCCTATAGTTAAGTCACCTAAAAGGAAAGTGCACCTCGTTGATAAAGGTAGTAACTTTCAATTCTTTTTAAGCTTTTCTCAATCATCTATACTCTGGATTGCTTTCCTTCGAATGTCATCTTTATTCATTCATGTACTCTCTTTGTCCAAGACGGGAGGCCACCCCTATGATGCTAGAGATAGGTCCCTAAATAATGATTGCTTGTGTTTGCGTTTGCATGGCCCCCCTATAATGGGGCCACATACTTAGCATTCTTCGAAATACTCAGGCCGTGTGCCACATTATTTTTTCAGGTCAAAGCAAGGAGCATTTGTACGGTGGATGGCTGCATCACGAGAAGAGACTACTACACGTGCATAGGGTAAACTTTTTAACAAAATAAAACAACCAAAACTTAAAACATATCAACATTATATCAAAATAAAGATGATACAAAGTATTTTAAAACACAACACAATAGTTAAAACACATGTTAAGGGACGGCGCAAAAGGCTTGAAGGACGACGGGTGAGGTTTGTCTATGGCACCTGCCCCAGAGTCCACTCCCGACCTCAACCAGCTCCTTATTTCTTGAAAAAAAATTGAAAATAAGGAATGAGTACGAGACTCAGTAAGCAGCCTACTTGTAGGCTCTTAATCGTGTCCTTAATATACTAGGGTACCACACTTTTTCATTTCTTATTCTTGTTGTAAGTTCTCGTTATGTTTCTCAATTCGATCCCCATGGCTGTGTTTTCTAGAGAAAAGTTGTTTTAAGCGTTTTTCGGAATATATGTTATAAATGATGTTCATGTGAGTGTAATAGCAATATATATATATATAGATAAAATAAATAAATAAATAAATAAACAATGAAATAAATAAAGAAATAAACAAACAAAAATAATTATAAAAAATAGTTAAAATAATAATATTAAATAAATAAATAAACAAAAAAGAGAAAAACAACCTTTCCTCACTCCTCTCCACCAACATCTCATCCCTTAACACAATTATCTCTCCTCAACCCATCCTTAGGCGAGAAAAAAAAAAAAAACATAAAAACAACAGTTGTCATATTTGAGGAAACAAATGACAATGGTCTTTACCGAGTAGAGATTCTCGGGAGACTTAAGTGAAGATACATATGATCAATAAGGTATGTATTAAATCTTCATTTTCTTTTATCCTATTTTTTTTAGAGATCACACCAAATTATGGTTAGATGTTCATTAAATTATTACAATGGTTTTGACTATGTGTTCAAGGATATGTTTGAGATAGGATAGGAGAAGGATGCACAAAACGAAATGTAACGATAGGAGTAAGATACGTTCATGAAACATTAAGGTTAAGTTACATACCAGAGTGCTATGGATAGGAGAGATTGATGAAAGAATACGGTTAGGATATAGGTAGAAAGGGATAGGTTTGTGATAGATTCATAGAACAACAGCGTTAGGATACGTTCAGATGATGATATGACTAAGGTATGTTCACGTAACGATACGACTGTGATAGATATAAGAACGTTAAGGCTATGATAAGTTAGGGAACGATATGTCCACGAAGTGTTTACGATACGATATAGTGTGATGTGAGGTGTTATGTTTAGATTGTTTTGTGTGACCATGGAGGTAATTGTTGAATGAATTGCACGTTATGAAATGACACGTTAAAAGCATGGAGCGTTATGTTATGTTTTCCAAATTGTATGTATGCAACATGTTATGAATGACATGATATCACGATAAATGAAATGAAATGTAATCCCGTTAAGATTATGTATGATACGTAGAGTGAAAAAGTAGAAATGACATGTTAAGCATGGAAGATGATAGCGGGGTTATATTCATTAATGACAAAAGTAGAAATGTTGGGGACGTGTACATCCAATGGCAAGTCAACGATCATTACGTTTTGCATAGCGCTACCGTGACGGTTAGTAGTTCTAATGGGTGTCCGGCCTAAGGAGCACCCAGAGTATGCTCGCCCGACAAGGAAAGTGGACCAGCGGTGTGCGAACCGACTGGTGAGCCCATAATCGCATGTATGGGTTTTGTGTAGAGTATATGGTATACGCCCAAATTACTCGTTTGGACATTGCCGTAGGAAAATAGATTGAAAGGATTAGGTCCCGTCATTGCATTCACATGTTCTTGCATTTAGTAGCGACTCTGAGCATGTGGAAATTTAGGGTCGTTACAATTGCACATTTGAGTTATCAATTATCCGAAATTTTTAACAAAAAAAGGTGCACGCATGTCGATGAAATATCCAAGTTGCCATCTAAGAATAAAATACAGATGTCAACACGAATATTAAGGTCTTAATTTTGTTAATAAATTATAGCACAAAAATGGAAGGAACTTGAGAAGGAGACGATTGCAATGGAGCTGGGAGAAGTTTATGATTGGCGTTGGAGAGAAAAAAAAGCGCAATCTAAGTTTTTCGGTAGTTGTGTGTGATTCTATGCTAAATAAAGCGTAACCTAACAAGCGAACACGCTTAATATCCATTCAGATTTTTCCGCTTTCCTATAAAGAGCGTTTAACATAAAATTATATCTTTAAAAGTTGTTAAAAACGAAAATTTGTTGTAGCACAAAGACTATATATATATATATATATATGGTTCAAAAGGATCCAAAATGAAACACAAACAAATTCGAAGTCAATTTAAAAGGAAGGCTATGAATAACCTCTACATGATTTTGTTGATAACTTTTGCATCAACTTCTAATGTTTTCACTTGTTTTGCACTCATGCCACCAGGAACGCATTGGAAAGTGACGATTCTTAATTATCAAGATGTACCTCTATTGGCCCATTGCAAGTCAAAAAACAACGATTTAGGTAAATAAAGATGTTGCATCGTGACAAACTATTCAACCAGACCATATTATTTTATGTATATCTAAATTTATGTAATTGTTTCTTGTTAATTTAGTCTTTTGGTGGAATTTCAAAACATCATAAATTTGAAGAGTATAATATCCAACCTTAAAAATTCTAGATGAACAATTCATTTTCTATCTCAATTTAGGGAAAAAAAAAATACAAGTTTTGATAAAATAATTGAGTTTGGCTATATAGGATATTTTGTTTTTTTATCCTTAAGAGTCCAATTACAAGCTCCTTTAGAAGGTGGTTAATTTTTGTTTTTGTATTCTTTTTTTTTTTAGTTAATAAATATGTGGGGTGGAGTGTTTGAATATTTAACCACTTTGCAGATGCATGTGTGGTCTTGACTAGTTGAGCTACACACAAATTGATATTAAAGAATTTTTGTTAAATTGAACATTTTGACTATGGAATTGTATCAACTCTTATGGTTCTAATTTTTTTTTTTTTCATCTTTTTCAATATGAATTTGTACACACAATTTAGGGGAGCATATTCTTCCGTTGAAACAGGAATACAGCTGGGAATTCAGAGAGAACTTGTGGCAGACGACATTGTTTTGGTGTAACTTTAGCAGCAATTATGGGAAGCTTTCGTTCGAGGTTTTTTGGCCAGAGAATGAACTTTGGCTTCAAGAACGATGCAACTATTGGCACTGCATTTGGCGTGCAGATAAGAAGGGTTTTTCTTTGTATAATGGTCAAACAAATGTGTACGAGCTCATACATCCATGGACTTCTTAGACAAAACCATCACTTTCGCCTTACTTCACATCAAATCCTTTCTTTTGTGTGAGAGTTGTGACGTGCTTGCTGCAACATTACTCTAATAAAAAGTTTACTAATCGTTTTATATGGAAATTTTTAAGATAAAAATACTCATGTCAAAATATTCAATTTGTTAAGGAAGAATAAGATATTGATGTGAACTTGAATATCATACTTTCCATCTTATAGAAAAATATCGAGCACAAAAATGAAATAAATTTGAAAGTTCATACACCAAAAATAAATTAAAACCTAAAAATAAATGTATATTTGACTGGGAAAAAATGATCGGATTTTTTACCCAAAAACTGTATAACCCAAATCAAACTAAAAAAGATGGAATTCTTATCTATTTTTCTTGGGGTTCAATGCGAAGAAAATATGATAAATATGGTTAAGAGAACCATTTATAACACTGACTTAATGTTCATGAGATAATGAAAATGCAATGGTCTAGTATGTGGTTTCCTTTATTTTTTTAATTAATATTAGCACGGCTTTGTTTTTCATCTCAATCAAAAATTGCACATGAAAAAGAAGTGGTATTTATAACTATGCAACACATATGGATATCCAAACTCAAAACATTCTTAGCATTTAATCTTTTGCATGGATATTAACCTTACATTACCCTCCAAAAGAGGATTAAGATGGTTCAACACAAGTTTTTTTTTTTTGTTGTATAATGAACCAAAACCAAAATGGCTATGCATCAACAAAAGAGCCTCGAGTATCTAAAGAAAAATTAAAGCTTACAACCAGACACGGTTTATCTTATTGTTTGCTTTGGAATCAAACATAATATTATTAATACACGTTTTGCAGGATCCAAGATACAAGCTATAGATTGCAAAGGGCAAGAACCATGGAGCGAATGGCAAGTGGCTATCTACAATTATTGAAACAAACTAAATTTTAAATGTTCATTGCAAGTCAAGAGATGACGGTTTGAGCGAGTGCGTTTTGGACAAGCAAGCCCAATTCAACTGGAGCTTCAAAATGAACTTTTGGCGTATGACTTTGTTTTGGTGCAATTTTAATGGTTTGAATGGACATGCTTCATTTGAGAATTTTGGCCCGGGAACTAATATTGGCTTTCTCCATGGTGTGTGACTTTAAAAACTGCATTTGGGCAGCGTTTCATGATGGATTTTACTTGAAAAATATTATTTTGGGGATGTTTTTCTATACACCATTGGGAAAAATGAAATAAAACCTCCCACCGACAAAAACCTGGTTTTTTCTTCTTTTAGGCTTGATTGCTCACCTATGTAGTAACTCAATAGAGTGTTGCTGGGGTTCTTTATAGACCTAAGATTTTGTATATTTGATGTCTATAGTAGAGTGAGGAATTTTTGGGATTTTAGAATTCTTTCAATGTTATAATTTGGTCAGAGTTTCGAGCTTCTAATTGCAACGACTCATACCCAAGATTCGAATCTTAATGTTGTACTCAATGGCCATAGCTTTCCCGTGACGATATGGTCAGGTTACTTACTCCTCGCTTCTAAGAGTAAAAACTATCAACACAAACCAACATGAGTTCTTCTAACACGTTTTGTCCTCAATCACGTGTTTGCTACAAAGATTCTCAAAAGACGAACCAACATAAAATTGCTCTAGTTGAATTCAGAGTTCCTATAGTTAAGTCACCTAAAAGGAAAGTGCACCTCGTTGATAAAGGTAGTAACTTTCAATTCTTTTTAAGCTTTTCTCAGTCATCTATACTCTGGATTGCTTTCCTTCGAATGTCATCGTTATTCATTCATGTACTCTCTTTGTCCAAGACGGGAGGCCACCCCTATGATGCTAGAGATAGGTCCCTAAATAATGATTGCTTGTGTTTGCGTTTGCATGGCCCCCCTATAATGGGGCCACATACTTAGCATTCTTCGAAATACTCAGGCCGTGTGCCACATTATTTTTCAGGTCAAACCAAGGCGCATTTGTACGGTGGATGGCTGCATCACGAGAAGAGACTACTACACGTGCATAGGGTAAACTTTTTAACAAAATAAAACAACCAAAACTTAAAACATATCAACATTATATCAAAATAAAGATGATACGAAGTATTTTAAAACACAACACAATAGTTAAAACACATGTTAAGGGACGGTGCAAAAGGCTTGAAGGACGACGGGTGAGGTTTGTCTATGGCACCTGTCCCAGAGTCCACTCCCGACCTCAACCAGCTCCTTATTTCTTGAAAAAAAATGGAAAATAAGGAATGAGTACGAGACTCAGTAAGCAGCCTACTTGTAGGCTCTTAATCGTGTCCTTAATATACTAGGGTACCACACTTTTTCATTTCTTATTCTTGTTGTAAGTTCTCGTTATGTTTCTCAATTCGTTCTCCATGGCTGTGTTTTCTAGAGAAAAGTTGTTTTAAGCGTTTTTCGAAATATATGTTATAAATGATGTTCATGTGAGTGTAATAGCAATATATATATATATATATATAGATAGATAAAATAAATAAATAAATAAATAAACAATGAAATAAATAAAGAAATAAACAAACAAAAATAATTATAAAAAATAGTTAAAATAATAATATTAAATAAATAAATAAACAAAAAAAAGAAAAACAACCTTTCCTCACTCCTCTCCACCAACATCTCATCCCTTAACACAATTATCTCTCCTCAACCCATCCTTAGGCCAGAAAAAAAAAACATAAAAACAACAGTTGCCATATTTGAGGAAACAAATGACAATGGTCTTTACCGAGTAGAGATTCTCGGGAGACTTAAGTGAAGATACATATGATCAATAAGGTATATATTAAATCTTCATTTTCTTTTATCCTATTTTTTTTTAGAGATCACACCAAATTATGGTTAGATGTTCATTAAATTATTACAATGGTTTTGACTATGTGTTCAAGGATATGTTTGAGATAGGATACGAGAAGGATGCACAAAACGAAATGTAACGATAGGAGTAAGATACGTTCATGAAACATTAAGGTTAAGTTACATACCGGAGTGCTATGGATAGGAGAGATTGATGAAAGCATACGGTTAGGATATAGGTAGAAAGGGATAGGTTTGTGATAGATTCATAGAACAACAGCGTTAGGATACGTTCAGATGATGATATGACTAAGGTATGTTCACGTAACGATACGACTGTGATAGATATAAGAACGTTAAGGCTATGATAAGTTAGGGAACGATATGTCCACGAAGTGTTTACGATACGATATAGTGTGATGTGAGGTGTTATGTTTAGATTGTTTTATGTGACCATGGAGGTAATTGTTGAATGAATTGCACGTTATGAAAGGATACGTTAAAAGCATGGAGCGTTATGTTATGTTTTCCAAATTGTATGTATGCAACATGTTATGACCTAAGATTTTGTATATTTGAAGTCTAAAAGCAGTGGGACATTTCTTTTGGTATTTTAGAATTTTTTTAATGTTATAATTTGGTCGGTTTTCGAGCTTCTAATTGTAACGACTCATACCCAAGAATCGAAATCTGAATTTGGTACTCAATGGCCATAGCATTCCCGTGATAATATGGTCAGGTTACTTACTCAACGCTTCTAAGAGTAAAAACTATCAACACAAACCAACATGAGTCTTCTAACACGTTTTGTCCTCAATCACGTGTTTGCTACAAAAATTCTCGAAAGTTACCCAACATAAAATTGCTCCAGTTGAATTCGGAGTTCTTATAGTTGAGACACCAAAATGGAAAGTGCACCTCGTTGATAAATGTAGTAACTTTCAATTCTTTTTAAGCTTTTCTCAGTCATCTATATTCGGGATTGCTTTCATTCAAATGTCATCTTTATTCTTTCATGTACTCTCTTTTCCGAGACTGGAGGCCACCCCTATGATGTTAGAGATAGGCCCTAAATAATGATTGCTTGTGTTTGCATTTGCATGGCCCCCTATAGTGCAGCCACTTACTTCGCATTCTTCGAAATACTCATGCCGCACTTGTACGGAGGACGGCTGCATTGCTTGTACTCAAGCCGCACTTTTTTGGTCAAGGCAAGGCACACTTCTATGGAGAACGGCTGCATCACGAGCAAAGACTGTGGCACGTGCATGGGGTGGATGCATATTTAAATTTCTAGGTTTAGGTTAAAATAGGTTGTTATGCAATTCATTGTTTTAAATTATTTTGTATTGCTCTTATTTTATCTGAATTTTAGTATTTATAATTTAAAGTAAGATCACGGCTGTGTTTTCTTGAGAAAAGTAGTTTTAAGCATTTTTTGAAGTTTATGTTATAAATGATGTTCATGCTAGTGTAATAGCGAAAAAATAAAAAAATAAAAAAATAAAATAATAAAATAATAAAGAATGAAATAAATAAAGAAATAAACAAAAAAAAAATTATTATAAAAAAATAGTTAAAATAATAATAATAAATGAAAAAAAAAAAAAAAACAACCTTTCCCTACTCCTCTCTACTAACATCTCATCCATTCCCACAATTATCTCTCCTCCACCCATCCTTACCTAGAAAATACAGAAAAAACAACGTTGTCATATTTGAAGAAACAAATAAGAATGGTATTTACCCTGTTGAGATTCATGGTAGATTTATGAAGATAGATTTGATCAATAAGATATATATTAAATCATAAATCATCATTTTCTTTTATGCTATTTTTAGAAATTATAGCAAATTATAGTTAGATGTTCATTAAATTATTACAATGGTTTAGTTTGAGTTAGAAACTAAATGTCAAATCATTTATACTAAAATCATGTGAGATGAGTAATATTAGATTAAATTTATATGAGTAGCTAAATGAAAAGATTAAGAATATAATGGCAAAGAAAATTTGTGAACAGTCAACACAGAGATAAAGGAAAGATTTGGAAACACATATCCACTCGAAATTAGCAATAGATGAGAACAAAATTAAAAGGCAATAGAGTAAATACAGATAAAAAAAAGGACGATTTAGGAATTAAAAACCACAAACTAAATATAGAGAGAAAGATAAATACATATTGTAGCAAAGGGAAGAGGAACTTGAAATAACTCTATCTAATTTTACTAGATGACATTTTTATGATATGATATATTGTGATGTGAGGTGTTATGTTTAGATTGTTTTGTATGACCATTGAGGTAATTGTTGAATGAATTGCACGTTATGAAATGACACGTTAAAAGCATGGAGCGTTATGTTATGTTTTCCAAATTGTATGTATGTAACATGTTATGAATGACATGATATCACGATAAATGAAATGAAATGTAATCCCGTTAAGATTATGTACGATACGTAGAGTGAAAAAGTAGAAATGACATGTTAAGCATGGAAGATGATAGCGGGGTTATATTCATTAATGACAAAAGTAGAAATGTTGGGGACGTGTACATCCAATGGCAAGTCAACGATCGTTACGTTTTGCATAGCGCTACCGTGACGGTTAGTAGTTCTAATGGGTGTCCGGCTTAAGGAGCACCCAGAGTATGCTCGCCCGACAAGGAAAGTGGACCAGCGGTGTGCGAACCGACTGGTGAGCCCATAATCGCATGTATGGGTTTTGTGTGGAGTATATGGTATACGCCCAAATTACTCGTTTGGACATTGCCGTAGGAAAATAGATTGAAAGGATTAGGTCCCGTCATTGCATTCACATGTTCTTGCATTTAGTAGCGACTCTGAGTATGTGGAAATTTAGGGTCGTTACAATTGCACATTTGAGTTATCAATTATCCGAAATTTTAACAAAAAAAGGTGCATGCATGTCGATGAAATATCCAAGTTGCCATCTAAGAATAAAATACAGATGTCAACACGAATATTAAGGTCTTAATTTTGTTAATAAATTATAGCACAAAAATGGAAGGAACTTGAGAAGGAGACATTGCAATGGAGCTGGGAGAAGTTTATGATTGGCGTTGGAGAGAAAAAAAGCGCAATCTATGTTTTTCGGTCGTTGTGTGTGATTCTATGCTAAATAAAGCGTAACCTAACAAGCGAACACGCTTAATATCCATTCAGATTTTTCCGCTTTCCTTTCAAGAGCATTTAACATAAAAGTATATCTTTAAAAGTTGTTAAAAACGAAAATTTGTTGTAGCACAAAGATTATATATATATATATATGGTTCAAAAGGATCCAAAATCAAACACAAACAAATTCGAAATCAATTTAAAAGGAAGGCTATGAATAACCTCTATATGATTTTGTTGATAACTTTTGCATCAACTTCTAATGTTTTCACTTGTTTTGCACTCATGCCACCAGGAACGCATTGGAAAGTGACGATTCTTAATTATCAAGATGTACCTCTATTGGCCCATTGCAAGTCGAAAAACAACGATTTAGGTAAATAAAGATGTTGCATCATGACAAACTATTTAACCAGACCATATTATTTTATGTATATCTAAATTTATGTAATTGTTTCTTGTTAATTTAGTCTTTTGGTGGAATTTCAAAACATCATAAATTTGAAGAGTATAATATCCAACCTTAAAAATTCTAGAGGAACCATTCATTTTCTATCTCAATTTAGGAAAAAAAAAAACAAAAAAAAAATACAAGTTTTGATAAAATAATTGAGTTTGGCTATATAGGATATTTTGTTTTTTTATCCTTAAGAATCCAATTACAAGCTCCTTTAGAAGGTGGTTAATTTTTGTTTTTGTATTTTTTTTTTTTTTAGTTAATAAATATGTGGGGTGGAGTGTTTGAATATTTAACCACTTTGCAGATGCATGTGTGGTCTTGACTAGTTGAGCTACATTACCTTCCAAAAGAGGATTAAAATGGTTCAACACAAGTTTTTTTTTTGTTGTATAATGAACCAAAACCAAAATGGCTATGCATCAACAAAAGAGCCTCGAGTATCTAAAGAAAAATTAAAGCTTCCAACCAGACACGGTTTATCTTATTGTTTGCTTTGGAATCAAACATAATATTATTAATACACGGTTTTGCAGGATCCAAGATACAAGCTATAGATTGCAAAGGGCAAGAACCATGGAGCGAATGACAAGTGGCTATCTACAATTATTGAAACAAACTAAATTTTAAATGTTCATTGCAAGTCAAGAGATGACGGTTTGAGCGAGTGCGTTTTGGACAAGCAAGCCCAATTCAACTGGAGCTTCAAAATGAACTTTTGGCGTATGACTTTGTTTTGGTGCAATTTTAATGGTTTGAATGGACATGCTTCATTTGAGAATTTTGGCCTGGGAACTAGTATTGGCTTTCTCCATGGTGTGTGACTTTAAAAACTGCATTTGGGCAGCGTTTCATGATGGATTTTACTTGAAAAATATTATTTTGGGGATGTTTTTCTATACACCATTGGGAAAAATGAAATAAAATCTCCCATCGACAAAAACCTGGTTTTTTCTTCTTTTAGGCTTGATTGCTCACCCATGTAGTAACTCAATAGAGTGTTGCTGGGTTTCTTTATAGACCCAAGATTTTGTATATTTGATGTCTATAGTAGAGTGAGGAATTTTTGGGATTTTAGAATTCTTTCAATGTTATAATTTGGTCAGAGTTTCGAGCTTCTAATTGCAATGACTCATACCCAAGATTCGAATCTTAATGTTGTACTCAATGGCCATAGCTTTCCCGTGACGATATGGTCAGGTTACTTACTCCTCGCTTCTAAGAGTAAAAACTATCAACACAAACCAACATGAGTTCTTCTAACACGTTTTGTCCTCAATCACGTGTTTGCTACAAAGATTCTCAAAAGACGAACCAATAAAATTGCTCTAGTTGAATTCAGAGTTCCTATAGTTAAGTCACCTAAAAGGAAAGTGCACCTCGTTGATAAATGTAGTAACTTTCAATTCTTTTTAAGCTTTTCTCAGTCATCTATACTCTGGATTGCTTTCCTTCGAATGTCATCTTTATTCATTCATGTACTCTCTTTGTCCAAGACGGGAGGCCACCCCTATGATGCTAGAGATAGGTCCCTAAATAATGATTGCTTGTGTTTGCGTTTGCATGGCCCCCCTATAATGGGGCCACATACTTAGCATTCTTCGAAATACTCAGGCCCTGTGCCACATTATTTTTCAGGTCAAAGCAAGGCGCATTTGTACGGTGGATGGCTGCATCACGAGAAGAGACTACTACACGTGCATAGGGTAAACTTTTTAACAAAATAAAACAACCAAAACTTAAAACATATCAACATTATATCAAAATAAAGATGATACAAAGTATTTTAAAACACAACACAATAGTTAAAACACATGTTAAGGGACGGCGCAAAAGGCTTCAAGGATGACGGGTGAGGTTTGTCTATGGCACCTGCCCCAGAGTCCACTCCCGACCTCAACCAGCTTCTTATTTCTTGAAAAAAAAATGGAGAATAAGGAATGAGTACGAGACTCAGTAAGCAGCCTACTTGTAGGCTCTTAATCGTGTCCTTAATATACTAGGGTACCACACTTTTTCTTTTCTGATTCTTGTTGTAAGTTCTCGTTATGTTTCTCAATTCGTTCTCCATGGCTGTGTTTTCTAGAGAAAAGTTGTTTTAAGCGTTTTTCGAAATATATGTTATAAATGATGTTCATGTGAGTGTAATAGCAATATATATATATATATAGATAAAATAAATAAATAAACAATGAAATAAATAAAGAAATAAACAAACAAAAATAATTATAAAAAATAGTTCAAATAATAATATTAAATAAATAAATAAACAAAAAAGAGAAAAACAACCTTTCCTCACTCCTCTCCACCAACATCTCATCCCTTAACACAATTATCTCTCCTCAACCCATCCTTAGGCCAGAAAAAAAAAAAAAAAAACATAAAAACAACCGTTGTCATATTTGAGGAAACAAATGACAATGGTCTTTACCGAGTAGAGATTCTCGGGAGACTTAAGTGAAGATACGTATGATCAATAAGGTATATATTAAATCTTCATTTTCTTTTATCCTATTTTTTTTAGAGATCACACCAAATTATGGTGAGATGTTCATTAAATTATTATAATGGTTTTGACTATGTGTTCAAGGATATGTTTGAGATAGGATACGAGAAGGATGCACAAAACGAAATGTAACGATAGGAGTAAGATACGTTCATGAAACATTAAGGTTAAGTTACATACCGGAGTGCTATGGATAGGAGAGATTGATGAAAGAATACGGTTAGGATATAGGTAGAAAGGGATAGGTTTGTGATAGATTCATAGAACAACAGCGTTAGGATACGTTCAGTTGATGATATGACTAAGGTATGTTCACGTAACGATACGACTGTGATAGATATAAGAACGTTAAGGCTATGATAAGTTAGGGAACGATATGTCCACGAAGTGTTTACGATACGATATAGTGTGATGTGAGGTGTTATGTTTAGATTGTTTTGTGTGACCATGGAGGTAATTGTTGAATGAATTGCACGTTATGAAATGACACGTTAAAAGCATGGAGCGTTATGTTATGTTTTCCAAATTGTATGTATGCAACATGTTATGAATGACATGATATCACGATAAATGAAATGAAATGTAATCCCGTTAAGATTATGTATGATACGTAGAGTGAAAAAGTAGAAATGACATGTTAAGCATGGAAGATGATAGCGGGGTTATATTCATTAATGACAAAAGTAGAAATGTTGGGGACGTGTACATCCAATGGCAAGTCAACGATCGTTACGTTTTGCATAGCGCTACCGTGACGGTTAGTAGTTCTAATGGGTGTCCGGCCTAAGGAGCACCCAGAGTATGCTCGCCCGACAAGGAAAGTGGACCAGCGGTGTGCGAACCGACTGGTGAGCCCATAATCGCATGTATGGGTTTTGTGTAGAGTATATGGTATACGCCCAAATTACTCGTTTGGACATTGCCGTAGGAAAATAGATTGAAAGGATTAGGTCCCGTCATTGCATTCACATGTTCTTGCATTTAGTAGCGACTCTGAGTATGTGGAAATTTAGGGTCGTTACAATTGCACATTTGAGTTATCAATTATCCGAAATTTTTAACAAAAAAAGGTGCATGCATGTCGATGAAATATCCAAGTTGCCATCTAAGAATAAAATACAGATGTCAACACGAATATTAAGGTCTTAATTTTGTTAATAAATTATAGCACAAAAATGGAAGGAACTTGAGAAGGAGACATTGCAATGGAGCTGGGAGAAGTTTATGATTGGCGTTGGAGAGAAAAAAAAGCGCAATCTAAGTTTTTCGGTCGTTGTGTGTGATTCTATGCTAAATAAAGCGTAACCTAACAAGCGAACACGCTTAATATCCATTCAGATTTTTCCGCTTTCCTTTCAAGAGCGTTTAACATAAAAGTATATCTTTAAAAGTTGTTAAAAACGAAAATTTGTTGTAGCACAAAGATTATATATATATATATATGGTTCAAAAGGATCCAAAATGAAACACAAACAAATTCGAAGTCAATTTAAAAGGAAGGCTATGAATAACCTCTATATGATTTTGTTGATAACTTTTGCATCAACTTCTAATGTTTTCACTTGTTTTGCACTCATGCCACCAGGAACGCATTGGAAAGTGACGATTCTTAATTATCAAGATGTACCTCTATTGGCCCATTGCAAGTCGAAAAACAACGATTTAGGTAAATAAAGATGTTGCATCATGACAAACTATTCAACCAGACCATATTATTTTATGTATATCTAAATTTATGTAATTGTTTCTTGTTAATTTAGTCTTTTGGTGGAATTTCAAAACATCATAAATTTGAAGAGTATAATATCCAACCTTAAAAATTCTAGATGAACAATTCATTTTCTATCTCAATTTAGGGAAAAAAAACAAAAAAAAAATACAAGTTTTGATAAAATAATTGAGTTTGGCTATATAGGATATTTTGTTTTTTTATCCTTAAGAGTCCAATTACAAGCTCCTTTAGAAGGTGGTTAATTTTTGTTTTTGTTTTCTTTTTTTTTTTAGTTAATAAATATGTGGGGTGGAGTGTTTGAATATTTAACCACTTTGCAGATGCATGTGTGGTCTTGACTAGTTGAGCTACACACAAATTGATATTAAAGAATTTTTGTTAAATTGAACATTTTGACTATGGAATTGTATCAACTCTTATGGTTCTAATTTTTTTTTTTTTCATCTTTTTCAATATGAATTTGTGCACACAATTTAGGGGAGCATATTCTTCCGTTGAAACAGGAATACAGCTGGGAATTCAGAGAGAATTTGTGGCAGACGACATTGTTTTGGTGTAACTTTAGCAGCAATTATGGGAAGCTTTCGTTCGAGGTTTTTTGGCCAGAGAATGAACTTTGGCTTCAAGAACGATGCAACTATTGGCACTGCATTTGGCGTGCAGATAAGAAGGGTTTTTCTTTGTATAATGGTCAAACAAATGTGTACGAGCTCATACATCCATGGACTTCTTAGACAAAACCATCACCTTCGCCTTACTTCACATCAAATCCTTTCTTTTGTGTGAGAGTTGTGACGTGCTTGCTGCAACATTACTCTAATAAAAAGTTTACTAATCGTTTTATATGGAAATTTTTAAGATAAAATACTCATGTCAAAATATTCAATTTGTTAAGGAAGAATAAGATATTGATGTGAACTTGAATATCATACTTTCCATCTTATAGAAAAATATCGAGCACAAAAATGAAATAAATTTGAAAGTTCATACACCAAAAATAAATTAAAACCTAAAAAGAAATGTATATTTGACTGAGAAAAAATGATCCGATTTTTTACCCAAAAACTGTATAACCCAAATCAAACTAAAAAAAGATGGAATTCTTATCTATTTTTCTTCTGGTTTATTTTGAAGAAAATATGATAAATAAGGTTAAGAGAACCATTCATTACACTGCCTTAATGCCTTAATGTGCTTGAGATAATATAGGCTAATTAAGGAGAAAATATAGAAAATGCAATGGTCTTGTTTGTGGTTTCCTTTATGTTTTAATTAAAATTAGCACAACTTTGTTTTTCATCTGAATCAAAAATAGCAAAAAAAGGATATCCAAACTTAAAACATTCATAGCATTTAATCTTTTGCATGAATATTAACCTTAAATTACCTTCCCAAGGAGCGTTAAGAGCTTGTTCAATACCAATTTTTTTTTGGGTGTATAATGAACCAAAACCCAAATGGCTAAGCATCAACAAAAGAGCCTCGAGTATCTAAAGAAAAATTCAAGCTTCTAACCAGCTACTTTTTATCTTATTGTTTGCTTTGGAATCAAGCATATTATTATTGTTACACGTTTTGCAGGATCCAAGATACAAGCTAAAGGGAGCAAAGGGCAAGAACCAGGGAGCGAATGGCAAGTGACTATCTACAATTATCAAACAAACTTAGTTTTAAATGTTCATTGCAAGTCAAGAGATGACGATTTGAGCAAACACGTTTTGGACAAGCAAGCCCAATTCAACTGGAGCTTCAAAATGAACTTTTGACGTACAACTTTGTTTTGGTGCAATTTTAATGGTTTGAATGGACATGGTTCATTTGAAGATTTTGGCCCGGGAACTAGTATTGGCTTTCTCCACGGTGTGACTTTAAAAACTGCATTTGGGCAGCGTTTGATGATGGATTTTATTTGAAAAATATTACTTCGGGGATGTTTGAATTATGCATCCTTGGGAAAAATGAAATAAAATCTCTCTCCATCAAAAACCTTATTTTTATTTTTATTTTTTATTTTTTTCGTTTGATTGTTCACCGATGTAATAATTCAATAGAGTATTGTTGGGTTTGTTTATAGACCTAAGATTTTGTATATTTGAAGTCTATAAAAGTGGAAAGAATCTTTTGGGATTTTAGAATTCTTTTATGGTTATAATTTGGTTGGGTTTCTAGCTTTTAATTGCAACAACTTATACCCAAGATTCGAAATATGAATTTAGTACTCGATGGCCCTAGCACTCCCGTGACGATATGGTCAGGTTTCTTACTCCACGTTTCTAAAGAGTAAAAACTATCAACACAAACCAACACGAGTCCTTCTAACACATTTTGTCCTCAATCACGTGTTTGCTACAAAAATTCTCAAAAGGTCAACCAACATAAAATTGCTCCGGTTGAATTCAGAGTTCCTATGGTTGAACCACCAAAATGGAAAGTGCACCCAGTTGATATATGTAGTAACTTTCAATTCTTTTTAAGCTTTTCTCAATCATCTGTATTCTGGATTTGTAACGACCCGAAAGTTTCTACTTAATTTAAGATCGCTACTGTATACATATCATAAACATGAATGTGAAAATACTTCATTTAAACTTTCATAAAATATAACCTTCAGCTTAAAATACTGTTGGACCTACGTGTTTTGAAAAGACTTTTAAAAAGAACACAACAAAAGACTAAATGAAATAAATTAAACATTCAAGTAAAAAACATCCTATACTAGCCTAATTCTAAGAAAATAATACGACTACTCTATGCATGTGCCATGGTCTTGAGTTGCAATGTAGTCATCAGCCATACAGGAATGCCTTGCCTTAACTTGAAATAAAAATGGCATGTGACTTGAGTATTTTAAGAAATACTCAGTAAGTGACCCCACTATTGGGATTAAATGCAAGAACATGCGAATGCAATTACGAGACCTACCAGTTTTCTTTTTTCTCCTATGACACTATTCTAATTGGGAAGCTTGGATGTGTACCATATACTCTATACACAGCTCATACATGTGAGTATGGGCTCACTAGTAAGTTCGCACGCTGCTGGCCCCATTTCTTGTCAAGCGAGCCTTCTCTGGTAGCTCAACTTTTGCTGGACACCTATTAGAATTAGTAACCGTCACGGCAGTATTATGTAAAACATAACAATACATCGCTTGCCTAATGGATGTACGCGTCCGTACCCTCGTGGATGGAATAGGGGCATCCCCCAATGCCTGAGCACACATAATGCATGAAGTCCTAACATTTTTCCATTTTCATTATCATTTAATACAGTCCCGCTAGCATTATGTACATATCATATCATTTTTCATATCGTTTTAGATACCGTTCATCATTCATACCTATCATTTCTCATTCTTTAGTTCTCATATCATACATAATTCTAACGGGGTTATATTTCATGCCATTTATCGTAATTTCATGTCATTCATATCATGCTGTGTACACACAATTTAAGAGAAATAACATAACGTTCTAGGCTTTTAACATAACATTTCATCATATAAATATCATACCTAACATATTGCATCACAATGTATCATATCATAAATATGTCAATTTATCACATATCTCGTACCATAACATATTTCATATCATATGACAACATATATATATCCGTTATTCACATGTCGTATCATAATCATATCATGTCGTAAACACTTCGTGGTCATATCGTTCCCTAACTTATCATAGCCTTAACGTTCTTATTTTATCACAGTCATATTGTTACATGAAAGTATCTTAGTCATATCATCACAGGAACGTATCCTAACGCTATCGTTCTATCAATCTATCACAAACCTATCACTTTCTACCCATAACGTACCATATTCTTTATCATTCTCTCATATCCATAACACTTCAATATGTAACCTAACTTTAACGTTTCATGAACATATCTTACTCCTATCGTTACATATCGTTTTGTGCATCCTTCTCGTATCTAATTTCAAATATATCATTGAACACATCGTACCGTAATTATTATCATAACATATACATAACATATCATAGGCATATCTGTGAATGTTTGATTAATCCACCACACCCAAATGGTGGTGAGAGTTCTCTTATTTATAATCATTTACAGAATACAGAAATAAGGTAAATTACAAATAATAAGGAAATAGCGATAAAAGGAAAGAATAATAAATGAATACAATATATTTGCATTTAATAAAAGGGCAAATATGGTAACCCGTAATGTAAGGCAAATATCTAGATATTTGCCTTATAATGAACGGTCAACTATCCTTAACACCCCCCCGCAAGCTGAGCGTCGGATTTGAACGAACATGAAGCTTGGATCTGAAAAATTCAAAGAGAGGTCGAGAAATACTCTTTGTGAAGATGTCAGCAACTTGGAGATGAGAGGGTACATATTGTGTACGAAGTTTGCCAGCGATAACAAGTTCTCGAAGGAAATGATAATCTAGTTCAACATGCTTGGCCCGCTTGTGAGAAACAGGATTAGAGCTCAAAAAAATAGCACTTTTGTTGTCACATAAGAGTAAGGGCTGCTGTGAAATAGGGACCTTGAGGTCATGCAAAAGATGCGTAACCCAAAGAAGTTCAGCAGCAGTTGTGGCAAGAGCACGATACTCAGATTCACAGCTGGAGCGTGATACAGTAGGTTGCTTTTTGGCACTCCAAGAAATGAGATTGTTACCAAGATAAATAGAATAGCCGGATGTAGAACGACGAGTATCGGGACAACCAGCCCAGTCAGCATCCGAATAAGCGACTAGCGTACTAGGAACAGTGGATGGACGAAAGGTAAGACCAAAGTGGAGTGTTCCTTTGACA
Source organism: Cucurbita maxima (assembly GCF_002738345.1). Lineage (NCBI taxonomy): Eukaryota > Viridiplantae > Streptophyta > Magnoliopsida > Cucurbitales > Cucurbitaceae > Cucurbita > Cucurbita maxima. The sequence continues at coordinate 29,743 of NW_019272249.1, forward strand.
TAGCGAAGAATACGTTTGACAGCAAGAAAGTGATCTGCAGTAGGGGCATGCAAGAATTGACTGACAGAATTGACAGCATAGGCAATATCTGGACGCGTGATAGTCAAGTACTGAAGGGCGCCAACAAGAGATCTGTAGAGAGTAGGATCAGAGAAAGGAGAACCATCAGCAGTCAGGTGTTGAGAAACAACCATGGGAGTGTGAACTGGTTTGCTATCGAGCAACTGAGCACGAGTAAGAATATCTCGAGCATATTTTAACTGACTGATAAAGAGACCATCAGGAGTGGGTGAAGCTTCAAGACCAAGAAAGTAACTGAGAGAACCCAAATCTTTGGTAGCAAACTCAGAATGAAGCTTGCGAGTAAAGCTGTTAATAAGAGATGAGTTGTTGCCGGTAACAATAATGTCATCAACATAAAGAAGCAAATAGATAAGGTTAGATTGCTGATGAAAGACAAAAAGGGACGTGTCAGCGCGACTACAAGAAAACCCAAGTGTGAGAAGAAATGAGCTAAAACGCTGAAACCAAGCACGAGGAGCTTGCTTTAAGCCATAGAGAGCTTTCTTTAATAGACAAACATGCATAGGAAATCGAGGATCAACATACCCAGGAGGTTGTTCCATATGAACACGTTCAATAAGCGTTCCATTGAGAAAAGCATTCTTGACATCAAGTTGTCGAAGAGGCCATTTATTTGTGACTGCAATAGAAAGCACAACACGGACAGTGGTAGCTTTGACAACCGGACTGAAAGTGTCAGTGTAGTCAAGACCAGGAACCTGAGTATAACCTTTGGCAACGAGACGAGCCTTGAAACGCTCGACGGATCCATCGGGCAAATATTTAATACGAAACACCCATTTAGAGCCCACGATGTTGGTGTTGGCAGGGCGAGGAACCAAAGTCCAAGTATCATTTTGTTGTAACGCTCGAATTTCTTCATCCATGGCAGCCACCCAAGCAGGATTCTTAGCCGCAGATTTGAATCCTTTTGGCTCAGTGGATGCAAGAAGAGCAGAGAGAAGTCCAGATGAGCCCAACATACCAAGATTTGCTGGATGACGAGTCTTGAATATACCAGCTTTGGCGCGTGTGATCATAGGATGAGTGCCCAAAGAAGAGAAATCAACAGGAGGTTCAATAGAGGTTGAATTAGAAGTCGAGGGTGACAAAGTGGAACCTGCAAGAGAAGTATCAACCTGCACAGACTCATCTACAAGGTCAGAACAAATATCACACGGGGATGAACTGGATTGAGGAATGTGCGGTGATGAAGTGGTAGGGGGGGATGAATCAATATGATGAAGATGTGGTTCCAAGAAATTTGAAATAGGAATAGTGGAAAGAGGTTGGGCTTGGGAGCTAGGGATAGCAGGAAAGTGAGTTTCATCAAATTGAGCATGGCAGGTGATATATAGCTTAGTGGTGGCGGGATCAAGACAGCGGAACCCTTTATGAACAGGACTATAACCCAAAAAAATACAAGGAATGCTGCGGGGAGAAAGCTTGTTAGGCATATAATCACGCAAATAAGGATAAACACGACAACCAAAGGGATGAAAATTGTCATAATGTGGAGTGTAGCCATAAAGGAGTTCAAAGGGTGACTTACCTCCAAGAAGTGGAGTAGGCAACCGGTTGATAATATAAGCTGCAGTGCTGAAGGCGTCAACCCAAAAACGAGGAGAAAGATGAGAGTGACCGAGAAGGGCCAAGCCAGTCTCAGTCACATGACGATGTTTTCTCTCAACACGACCATTTTGAGCAGGTGTATATGGACAAGAGAGTTGATGGTGGATGCCAGAATTACGTAAATGAGTTTTGAAACAAGTACTAGTAAATTCGGTACCACCATCGCTTTGAAATACCTTGATACGAGAAGAATATTGATTTTCCACAAATTTTTGAAATTGAAGAAAAATATCAAAAAAATCAGATTTAAATTTTAAAGGGTAAAACCAAGTGAATCGAGAATAATCATCAATAAAAATAGCATAATAAAGAAAACCCGAATTTGATTTGACGGGAGAAGGACCCCAAAGATCACAATGAATAAGATCTAACACATGAGACGACCTACGTTCATTGCGGGAATAAGGCAATCGATGGCTTTTCGCAAGCTGACAAGTATTACATAATGATGGAGAAGGCAATAAAGACGTAAGAGAAAGATGACCTTTTTTATTTAAAAAAGAAATAACAGAATGATTCACATGACCCAGACGAGCATGCCATAAATCATATGAAGCACGTAAAGATTTGTTTTTAAGGGCTGAAATAAAAGCAGAGTTGCCGCGCTCCAGCACATATAGCCCTCCATCTCTTTTACCGGTTGCCACCACCCTTCCTGTTTGATGATTCTGGATAGTAATAAGATTATTAGTAAATGTAACGGAGAGAGGAAAATCAGACGTTAATTTACTTATGGAAAGAAGATTTTTAGTGAGGTGAGGGACAACCAAGACATCTAATAAGTGAATATTTGGAACAGGAGAAAGAGTACCGATGTGGGTAATGGGTAGGGATGCACCGTTTCCTACAATCACAGAGTCCTTACCCGTGTAATTTTTAGACTGATCCAGAATTGATGGGTCGGCAGTCATATGGGCCGAAGCTCCAGTGTCCAAAAACCAATCAGCAGCATCGGGTCCAGCAATAGAACATGACGTGTTAAAGGCTTCAGCAAGGTGAGCATGAGAAGAATCAGGTCGAACATACCGTTGGTTGCAGCGGTCAGCATAATGGCCCTCTTTGCGGCATATTTGGCAATGAGGTGGTCGACGACCCTGACTTGAGTGGGTTCGTCCTCGATTAGAAGAGTTGTTTTTGTGAGAATAAGAACGACCTCGCTGGTTGGTAAAGGAAGCAGGGTGACTTCCATGGGTGCAACCACGATTAGTGGCTATGAATGCTGTAGGAGTGGAGTCAGAGGACTCAAGGGAGCGCTGGAACAACTCAAAACTTTCAGTTTTAGAGACTAGATCTGCAAAACAGGGGATAGGGGTGAGAGCCATCTGAGCAGTAGAAAAAGCTGAAAATTCGGTGCCGAGTCCACGAAGGAACCAGTGCACTTTATCAATGTCCTCGACGGGTCTGCCAATGGCATGAAGTTGGTCACAAATTTTTTTGAAGGCACGGGCATACTCAGCAACAGGTTTTGTGCCACATTTCATCAACTGCAAGTCATCCTTGAGTCTCAGTTCACGAGCTTTTGACTGATGGCTGAACGTAGTTTCCAACGCAAGCCAAACATCACGTGCAGTAGAGAGACCAACGACAACAGCCATGGCTTCCTCAGTGAGAGAGGAGAGCAGGAGACAGAGAAGTTGTTGATCGGCTACTCTCCATGCCAAATATTTGGGATTGAATGTTGAGGAGGTTTCTGGTTCAAAGCGAGGTGGTGGAACCATAGTTCCATCGACATAGCCCAGTGTTAGATAAAACCTGAGTTTTACCGTTTTTTCTTATTCACACGATTTCAGAAAATCGCCAGTTTGACCATTTGACAAAACACGTCGAATGAATCACCAGAATTTTAGACTGAAATTTTGTAGGGAGGGGCACAGATTTAGTTGGCCACTCTCCAGTCATTTTTAGAATGATTTTTACTTTAAATAGGAGATTTGTTCAGAAAGTATAACAATCTGAACGCAGTCAGAATTCAGTTAATTTTCTCTCTCATTTTTGTTACGCATTTTCTTCCAACAACCAATTTCCTCTTACCGAAATTCTGTGAAAAACAACAAGTGGTATCAGATCCCAGGTTGAAGATCGGTGTATATCATTGCAGAGGAGCCAACCTATCAACAAACAAGTTGAATAGCTCAAGTGGTTAGAGCTTTGACCTAACATCACAAAGGTCGGTTCGAGTAGAAGAAAATGCGAAGTGTAAAAACACACACATCGTGGGGCCCATCTCGGGCAGGCTCACTCACTCCTCCACGCCGTCGTCATGTGCCGACATATCCATCACTGCCGACACGAAGAGGTCGACGCCGTGACGACGGGCGTCAAGTTATCGTTGAGCAAGTGATCAGGGAGACAATGACTGCCGTCGTTCAGTATCCAATATTGACAAAGTCCAATTATAACGAATGGATCTTGTTGATGTGCGTCAACCTACAGGCGCAAGGGTTATGGCATGCTGTCGAGCCAGAGGAAGGAGAAACGATTGAGTACCGTGAGGATCGATTGGGGTTTGCCGCCATATTACGATCTGTGCCCCCAGAGATGCTGGCATCTCTCTCTACGAAGCGCACCGCACAATCGGCCTGGGAGGGAATCAAATCTCGTCGGGTCGGTGTACAGCGAGTGCGGGAATCCAACATCGAGCAGTTGCGGAAGGAGCTCCTTGGAGATCCACTTTAAGGACGGTGAATTCGTCGATGACTTTTCATTGCGGATCACGGGGCTCGCCAACAACATCACCACACTCGATGGCACAGCATCAGCGAGATAGAAATCGTGAAGAAGATGCTGCAGGTTGTCCCTGATCACCTCGAGCAAGTTGCGATTTCAATTCAGACATTGCTTGACGTGAACGACCTAACGGTAGAAGAGGTGACCGGAAGACTGCGTAACGTCGAGCAGCGGAAGAAAAATACCATTTCAGCTTTTGACAAGGGGGGTCGTCTACTCCTCACTGAGGAGGAATGGCTTGCACGTCTAAAGCTCCGTGACAACACCGGCGAGAGCAACGGGTCCTCCTCCAGCCGCAAAGACGGTAAGAAGCCATGGATCTCCCACGGACGCATGCGCGGGAAAGATGGGAATCAAAAGAAGGAGTCGACCAATGGCAGGCCGATCTGCTCGAATTGTGGGAAGAGAGGACACCTAAGCAGGAATTGCTGGAGCAAGCTTAGGAACAAGGAGAAGGCCGAAAAGGCCCATGTGGCTCAATCCGAGGAGGACGAGCCAGCTCTCTTCATGGTAAGTGCATGTGTCCCCATTGTCGGTTCCAAATCCACGGAAATGGAGGTAATCAACAACAATGTTGAACTCGAGAAAGAGCTCCAGTTGGGCGTAGCAAAGGTGGCACCAGCTAGGGAGCCAATTCAACTGGAGGAGGAGCGAGTGTTCGCTCAGATCAGCGAGCGGGACGAGCAACACAAGGACCGGCGATGGATCCTAGACACAGGGGCAACAAACCATATGACCGGGGCTAGATCTGCATTCTCCGAACTCGACTCGGGGATCCGCGGGACGGTGAAATTCGGCAACGGATCCGTCGTCGAGATCGAAGGACGCGGCACCATCCTGTTCGCCAGCAAGGGAGGCGAGCATCGCAAGCTGACCGACGTCTACTTCATCCCGAGGCTCAAGGCTAACCTTGTGAGCCTGGGTCAACTCGATGAGACAGGCTGTTTCATCTCCATCGAGCGCGGACTACTCAAAATTTGCGATAATCAACGACGGCTGCTCACACAGGCAAGGCGCACGACAAACCGTCTTTACATCCTGGAATTAGAGATTAGAGCAACCTGTCAGTCTCTCGGCCAAGACCGAAAAGGTATCTTGGAGGTGGCACGCAAGGTACGGGCATTTAAACTTTCCTGCTCTAGAAAAACTACAGAAGGAGGAGTTAGTGCACGGTTTGCCAGCAATCAAAGGCGTGAACAAGCTGTGCGATGGGTGCCTCATCAGCAAACAGAGGCGCACACCCTTTCCGTCTCGAACATCCTATCGAGTCGATGAGCCGTTGGAGCTTGTACACGGCGATATTTGCGGGCCCATCAAGCCGGCGACCCCAGGCGGTAAGAGTCTCTTCCTCCTGTTAGTCGATGACAAAAGCCGCTTCATGTGGCTGACCCTGCTACAAGCGAAAAGTGAGGCGGCAGAGGCGGTTAAGTGCATTAAAGCGCGAGCGGAGGCCGAATGTGAGAAAAAGATGCGAGTGCTGCGCATAGACCGAGGCGGAGAATTCACCTCGATAAGCTTCGGTAAGTACTATGATGAAATCGACATACAATGGCACCTAACGGCGCCCTACTCCCCCCGACAGAAAGGAGTGGTGGAGCACCGAAATCAGACCATCGTCGGGACAGCAAGGTCATTGTTGGTGACGGCCGGGATGCCTGGGAGATTCTAGGGAGAGGCAGTAATGACGGCCGTCTATCTCCTCAATCGGTCACCAACCCGAAGCCTTGACGGGAAGACACCATATGAGGCCTGGTACAACAAAAAACCAGCGGTACATCATTTTCGCGTGTTCGGCTGCGTCGTATACATGAAGGTAACACGTCCCCACCTCGCCAAGCTCGATCCTAGGGGGCTGAAGGTCGTTTTTATCGGCTATGAACCCGGGAGTAAGGCGACAGACTATATGATCCTATAGGGGGCGAGCTCACGTGTCTCGCGACGTTGTCTTCGACGAAAGCACCTTCTGGCAGTGGAATGACGTGATCGAGGCAGACCATAATCCAAATCAATTTACGGTGAAGTACCTCGTCACCGAGCCGGAAGAAGGAGGAGCCCAGCATCAGCAGCCGTCACCGCCGCCAGCAGGTGCAACCCCTGAACCAGTGGAATTCGCAACACCACGGACTGCGGATTCGACGCTGGATGCCGATCACGATACTGATCTGGAGGCCAGGTACCGGAGGATGGACGACCTAGTAGAAGGAGGTGAACCACCTGGACTGGCAGTGCGCGAGCTCGAAGAAGTGGCCGAAATACATGCCATCAGTGCAGATGAACCGAACACCTTCGCCGAAGCAGAAAAGAACCCGTGCTGGCTGAAGGCAATGTAGGAGGAGATGACATCCATCACCGAAAATCAGACGTGGATTCTGGAGGATATGCCGCCGGGACACCAAGCCATAGGGCTCAAATGGGTCTTCAAAATGAAGTGCAACGAAAAAGGAGAAGCTGTGAAGCACAAGGCCCGTCTGGTGGCGAAGGGCTACGTCTAGAAGCAAGGAGTGGACTTCGAAGAGGTATTTGCGCCAGTGGCAAGGTTAGAATCCGTTTGTTTCTTACTTGCAATTGCAGCACATTACTCTTGGGAGGTTCACCATATGGACGTAAAGTCTGCTTTCCTTAACGGAGAGCTGAAGGAGACTGTTTATGTCCGACAACCACCTGGCTTCCTATATAACAACAACCCCAATAAAGTATTGCGCCTGCACAAGGCACTCTACGGGCTTCAACAAGCTCCATGAGCCTGGAACGCGAAGCTCGACAGTACCTTACTGTCACTGAAATTCAAACGTTGCGCCTCTGAGCATGGCATGTACACGCACGGCCATGACAAGAAGCGACTAATCGTGGGAGTGTACGTCGACGACCTCATAATCACTGGAGGTGACATGGAAGTCCTCGGAAGGTTCAAGAAGGAGATGTCGAAAAACTTCGAGATGAGCGATCTCGACGTGCTCAGCTACTATCTCGACATCGAAGTGCAACAGAATTCTACCGGCATCTCCATCTGCCAAAGTGCATACGCAAAGAAGCTGCTTGACACAACTGGACTTGTGGACAGTAATCCTATAAGGACGCCAATGGAGGCCCGACTCCAACTAAGGAAGGCTGGCACTACGACGACACTCGACTCCA
>NW_019272249.1:40301-71930 GCF_002738345.1 Cucurbita maxima
CTATCTCAAACATATCATTGAACACATCATACCATACAATTCACATATTATAACATATGCATAACATATAAGAAGCATATCGATCCACAGACAATACACACATATCAATATATATGACACATGCAGAACCACAGGGCACGTATCAACATCAAATATAACCATGCCGATAGTAAGGTCACTTACCTGGTTAGCTTAAGTCGTTGTCACGTATATATCCTTAATGAAAGTTTGATTCTGTTCTTTGAAATCTAAGTCAAGCTATGTGAGTCCATGACATCCGTTCCAAGTTTGAACTCTATAAATTATTTTTCTAATTTACATTGTTAAAATTATGATATTTACTGTTGGACAAAATTTAATGGAGTTTCATGTCGTCTTATATATATATATATATATAATTTTTATTCTATTCAACAAATCGTCTCTCAATATTCCCTCCTCCCTCTTTGTAATTATTTTGATTCTGTAAATAGATTTTCAGTTCTGAAAACATTTTCAATTATGTAAATAAGATATTACTCTAACTCTATATTTATTTTCATTTTTAAACTGATATTATTGGCCAATTTTAATCATTGTTTAGTTACTATCTTCACATATTTATGAATCTAACTAAAATTTTATTGATTCTAACTTTATTTCTTATAAATTGCTAATAAAAAAATCTAATTAATTGAATTGTGATCTGATTATTACATGATCTGGTAAAATATGAAAAAAGATTTGATCCTAAATTAATTTCTTATAACCATAACTATAAACGAGAAATCTGAGATATTTTACGGTAATAACAGACCAAAATCTCTAGGTAAATCATCATCTTTGGTTGAAACGTTTATTTTGGACCAAGATATTGTGGGGCTGAGTAAAGAGGATGCGGTTGGGATGAAAGGTTAGTGGAGAGAGGTGGAAAAATTTTATTTTTATTTTTAAGTATACTTTTTCGTCAATTATTTATGAATTATTATTATTATTATTTTGATGTATGTATATATATATATTTTTATAATTATTCTTTGTTTATTTATTTTTATTATTATTAAAACCTAAAAATAAATGTAGATTTGACTAGAAAAAAGATGGAATTTTTACCCAAAAACTATATAACTCAAATCAAACTCAAAAAAATGGAATTCTTATCTATTTTTCTTCGGGTTAAATGCCAAGAAAATATGATAAATATGGTTAAGAGAAACACTGCCTTAATGTGCTTGAGATAATTTATGCTAATTAAAGAGAAAATATAGAAAATGCAATGAGGAATACTACTAGGAATTCAAAGAGAATTTCTGGCCGACGACATTGTTTTGGAGTAACTTTAGCAGCAATTATGGGAAGCTTTCGTTCGAGGTTTTTTAGCCAGAGAATGAACTTTGGCTTCAAGAACGATGCAACTATTGGCACTGCATTTGGCGTGCAGATAAGAAGGGCTTTTTCTTGTATAATGGTCAAACAAATGTGTACGAGCTCATTCATCCATGAACTTTTTAGACAAAACCATCACCTTCGCCTTACTTCACATCAAATCCTTTCTTTTGTGTGAGAGTTGTGACGTGCTTGCTGCAACATTACTCTAATAAAAAGTTTACTAATCGTTTTATATGGAAATTTTTAAGATAAAAATACTCATGTCAAAATATTCAATTTGTTAAGGAAGAATAAGATATTGATGTGAACTTGAATATCATACTTTCGATCTTATAGAAAAATATAACGCACAAAAATGAAATAAATTTCAAAGTATATACACCAAAAATAAATGTATATTTGACAGAAAGGATGGAATTTTTACCCAAATCAAACTCAAAAAAATGGAATTTTTATCTATTTTTCTTCAGGTTCAATGCCAAGAAAATATGATAAATATGGTTAAGAGAACCATTTATAACACTGCCTTCATTTACCTGAGATAATTTATGCTAATTAAGGAGAAAATATAGAAAATGCAATGGTCTCCTTGTGGTTTTCTTTATTTTTTTAATTAAAATTAGCACAACTTTGTTTTTCATCAAAATCAAAAATAGTAAATAAAAAAGAATTGATATTTATAACTATGCTAACACATAGGGATATCCAAACTCAAAATTCTCATAGCATTTAATATTTTGCATGGATATTAACGTTAAATTACCTTCCCAAAGAGGAATAAGAGCTTGTTCAACCCAAGTTTTTTTTGGGTGTATAATGAACAAAAACCCAAATGGCTATGCATCCATAAAAGAGCCTTGAGTATCTAAAGAAAAATTGAAGCTTCTAACCGGCTATTGCTTATTTTATTGTTTGCTTTGGAATCAAGCATATTATTATTAATACACGTTTTGCAGGATCCATAATACAATCTATAGGGAGCAAAGGGAAAGAACCATGGAGCAATTGGCAAGTGTCTATCTACAATTATCAAACAAACTAAGTTTTAAATGTTCATTGCAAGTCAAGAGATGACGATTAGAGCGAACACGTTTTGGACAACCAAGCCCAATTCAACTGGAGCTTCAAAATGAACTTTTGGTTTACTACTTTGTTTTGGTGCATTTAATGGTTTGAATGGACATGCTTCATTTGAGGATTTTGGCACCGGAACTAGCATTGACTTTCTCCATGGTGTGACTTTAAAAACTGCATTTGGGCAGCGTTTGATGATGGATTTTACTTGAAAAATATTCCTTCGTGTATATTATACACCCTTGGAAAAATGAAATAAAATCTCCCTCCCACAAAAACCTAAGATTTTGTATATTTGAAGTCTACAGCAGTGGGACACTTCTTTTGGGATTTTAGAATTCTTTAATGTTATAATTTGGTCCGGTTTCTAGCTTCTAATTGCAAGGACTCATACCCAAGATTTGAAATCTGAATTTGGTACTCAATGGCCATAACATTCCCGTGACCGATATGGTCAGGTTACTTACTTCTCGCTTTTAGGATTAAAAACTATCAACACAAACCAACATGAGTCTTCTAACACGTTTTATCCTCAATCACGTGTTTGCTACAAAAATTCTCGAAAGGTCACCCAATATAAAATGGCTCCAGTTAAATTCAGAGTTCCTACAGTTGAGCCACTAAAAAGAAAAGTGCACCTCGTTGATATAGATAGTAACTTTCAATTCTTTTTAAGCTTTTCTCAATCATCTATACTCGGGATTACTTTCGTTCGAATGTCATCTTTATTCATTCATGTACTCTCTTTGTCCGAGACTGGAGGCCACCCCTATGATATTAGAGATAGGTCATAATGTCCATAGCGGCTTCTATGTCTTCCCCTTTGGTTCTTATCTGGTGATATCCCGACCTTGTCGAGACGGTTTTTACTACTTCTCCAAAATATCCTTGTAGTTTCATCTCATTTAGCCAACTTTCTTCTCAGCGAGACGCCTTGTAACGTGACTCGCTTAAGTACTAATACCCATCTAGGCTAAGTACGGGCTCTTTTGGGAGTAAGGGTCCTTACATGAGTTCTCTACATTCACCTCGGTTAACCCCTGTAGTATCTTTTATGACTGAGCTAGTCACATTTTCTCTCGTAGTGATATCTGACCACTGGCTTTTTCGAGCATGTGAACCTTTCAAGTTCTTGCACAGGATCCTAAGGAACTCTCTGAAAACTCTTGTTTGGTAGCTAGCCTCCCTCAAACTCTGAGGATACTACGTCTAGTGTCTTCTCTGAGACATCATGTCTTTACTATACATGTTTACAAATCTCCATCTCACTATCCTTCACGTAGTTTCCAAAATTACGTTGTTTGGAAGTTCTACCTCTACTTGAGAATGCTTCAAAAGTTTAGCATTACACTCGTGTATGAAACGGAAGTTCTACTCTTTGTAGTCCAGATTACCTACACAAGGGTTGGTTCTTATTAACACTCATCTGGACTTTCTTCCTTTAGAAAGCGAAGGCATGGCCATAGCTTGACCTCTTTTCTTGCTGTTCTCAACCCTGAGGTTCACTGACTACCTTGACAGTTCCACGTCCTTTACCTTGTGAGCATACATGCCCTGACCAAAGGATATATTATAACACAATTTTATGGTCCTGATAACCACATGCTGCTTTCCAACTCGGTCCTCTCCACCAAGGTCCAAAACGACTTGTCATCCATTAGGTGATCCTTTAGTAGGAATATCCTACACCCCATGACTCATTAGTGGCATAAAAGCGCACATCTCACTTATGGAAGTCCTTAAGCCTGAACTTATATCATGAAGACTCCAACCAACCTTGAAACCATGGCCTCCATAGCTTCACTCTCTTTGTTGGTGAATCTTATCTCTCGACTTCCAACTTAACCAAACTCACTCGTGAAAATGGTTTGCTTGAGGGGTGCTTAATTCCTACAGTGGTCGCCCTTACTTGTAAGAATGATGTTGTCTGGGTCTACTATGTGATCTCCACGGAGGCATGCTTGACATCTAGAATTATGGCCATGGGTGGCTGGGTCATAGGTATATCATCTCATACTGGGCCTTAAAAAGTCTCATGTACATTTCTATGTATTGGACGTCACGCACTCTGCGGAGTTACCTTTCTGTCTTCCTAAGGCCAGTAAACTAAAACAAGACCCCTCTCGGCCTCCTCACAATAACCCGAATCTAGCATCAACATATAGAGGGAATGTTCACTTTTAACACCCTAAAGTGTTAACCCAAAACATACATCAAGTTCTTACTAGCGTTACATCATATCATAACCTACTAAACAAGGTTAGATTGCGTACCTGGTCGCGGCGAGCCATGTCGTCGAGCTGAGTCATAGAGGTGTACGACTCTCTATCCTAGGAAAAGTCTACAGAATCGAAAACCCGACTACTCTGACACCAATCTGTCAGGACCTGACTTTCAAGGCTTCAAAAGACCGAATCGTGACTAAAAAGACGAAATCGAAAACAAATAAAAAAATAAAAAAATAAAATAGAAGGTAACAATCTGGAAAATTTTAAAACAAGAAAAGGAAATCAAGGACGCCAAAATTAAATATAAAATCAAAGTCAAATGTTACAAATAGGAATTGCAAATATAAAATGAAATACAAAAGACTCCAAATATGAAAACGAACGAAGGACTCTAAAAGACCGACAAGGGACTAACGCTCTGGAACGACACCCCTCTGTGACAGTGCAACTCTCGAACACCTTCCCGTATCGACTGGTACCTGAAAAAAAAAAAAGGAAGAAAGGGGTGAGTATAAAAATATACTCAGTAAGCAACCTACTTGTTGGCTCTTTTCGCATCCTTAACTTAGTGAGTATACACGGTTTTATCTCTAGATTTTAGTGAGTGCAAATCATGCTACAACTCTCTTTTCTGTATCTTAAGAGGTTTGTCTATCTTATGCAGTGAAATGATCAGTGTCCTGAGGTGAGGCGCGACCTCATAAGTAAATCTGAGGGGATCATATGGCTGGATCTGAATATGTGACTCTCTCTGAACATCATCCGTGGAGGTTAGTTGACGACCCTCACATGGGAACATACATCCACTAAACGGGGTGCGACCCCCTGTGTGTCGGTCAGCTACTGAGTTATCCTACGTGGCTCCACGTCCCCTGCTTAGGGACGGGTTTCTACGGCCCAAGAAACCTGTTCAGAATACCCCTTAGCTATCACCACTAGGTCTGGGCACCTTTCACACTTCCCTATCCGGATCTGCCAAGCTCAACGATCTCCGTACTGGAGCTCTGTCTCGACGGTACGGTATCAGAGCAGAGAGGGAAGTGGAGGTTCTGATGACACTATCCACACTGCTAAACTCTAGCGGGCTACCTACAGTTACCGTGGTGACCTACTATTCTTTCTAGGGTGGAACTTGGTGGCTTAGACTTGGATTCATGCATCTTTAGGATTCTCGTGCAAGGTCTCACAAACCTATCAGGTTTCGAATTTTGGGCTCTGGATCCGCCGGTAATCGTTTCGCGGGTCAAAATGCACGGTATTCTAGAGGTCCCCCAATCTAGGGTCTCATCTAGCCTACCTAGTCACAAATACCCTAATCTAAGCTCATAATTTCTCCCTGTTCATCAAGAAAGATAACACAAGCCATCATCATGCATAGGAGTTAACACGCAGCAGTTCATGCAATATTAACAAACATGCTCAATGGGAAGATAACGTCCACCTTTACCTGGAGCGCAGATTTCACAAGTTTTCCATCCTCCTCATGCATACATACTTTATCAGAATCTCAATCAAAACAGATTTAATAAATATTTCATATCTAGCTTTCCTTAATCATTTTATTTGCACAGTTTTCGTACTAATATGCTAAGTTCGGCTAGCTAATTTTATGGGTGGTAGCATGCATGCATGTTCCTAGCGGTTCCTACAAGTATTGCTCGTGGGAATTCAAATGGCTACTTACATGGTTGACGCGTGCCTTCCCAAGCTCGAATCATTTGCCGGAAAAGGTTCCAAAAATTCTGGAATTTCCTTGATAGGTTCTAATTCACATAAAAATAGGATCAGAGTTGAAATCGAGGCAAAGAACAAGCAAACGGAGGTCGAATGGAGGGATAACGGTCACTCACTCTCCTACACACGCGCTGACACGCTCTAGAGGGTGTACTACGCGTGACTTCCCACGCAGTCGCAGGCTAGCGACCGGTCGGGCCGGTTCGAGTGGTTCGAAATCAGGCCGACCCGATTGCGCGCGCCTGATGCGCTTCTCCAGCCTGCGGTCGCCACGTGTCGCTCGTCGGTCCTGCCGCGCTCCTCCGTACGTCGGCCGACATGTGGCGGCGATTCCTCCTCTCTCTTCTAGCGTTTTTTTCCAATTTTCCAGAAACGTGAGTTTTGGCGTTTTCGATCCATTTTCTTCTGATTTTTATATCTTCCAATCCATAATCCGAATCAACAAGTTCTCTTCATGAATATTATAGATCTCATACTCTATTTCTACAATATATTTTTCTTGTATTTTTTTTGGTAATCACAGGTCTTATTATTTGAGTTCGAACTTGGGGAAAAACACGAGTTCTTACCGAAAATAACGTTTTCTTGAAACTCCAATTTTCGTCCAGAAACTTCAAAAGACCTGTGTGAATCTTATTTTAGTTACATACCTCAAAAACTCCAGATCTAACGCTCATGAAATTTCTTAGATCTAGATAAAATCAAAACACGAAGTTCAGAATCTTACTTTGTCCGTTCTTAGATTTTCTTGCTGGAATGAGTGGATCCACCACCCAAACTTCTTTTCTAGCACCGAGAGGAGTATTGCTTCGAAGTTTCTTGCCTTGGATTAGATCTCCAACTACAGTTTGTCTTCTCTACTATTCCTCTCTCCCAAACCCTAACTTCTTCTCCTTTCTCTTTTCTCCTTTCTCTCTCTCTTTTTCTTTTCTTTCTTTTTCTACACCCTTTTGCCCATATGTTGTTATTTTATTTATTTATTTATTTATCAAAAAATTCGAGTATTACTTCTTATCTATTTTTCTTTGTCTTATCTATTTTTATTTCCAGTTCAATGCCAAGAAAATATGATAAATATAGTCAAGAACCATTTATAACACTGCCTTAATGTGCTTGAGATAATTTGTGCTAATTAAGGAGAAAATATAGAAAATCAAACAGTCTCATTTGTGGTTTCCTTTATTTTTTTAATTAAAATTAGGACAGCTTTGTTTTTCATCTCAATCAAAAATAGCAAATAAAAAAGAATCGATATTTATAACTATGCAACACATTTGAATATCCAAACTCAAAACTCTCATAGCATTTAATCTTTTGCATGGATATTAACCTTAAATTACCTTCCCAAAGAGGATTAAGAGCTTGTTCCACACAACTTTTTTTTGGGTGTATAATGAACAAAAACCTAAATGGCTAAGCATCAACAAAAGAGCCTCGAGTATCTAAAGAAAAATTGAAGGATCCATTATTATTAATACACATTTTGCAGGATCCAAGATACAAGCTATAGGGAGCAAAGGGCAAGAACCATGGAGCGAATGACAAGTGGCTATCTACAATTATCAAACAAACTAAGTTTTAAATGTTCATTGCAAGTCAAGAGATGACGTTTGAGCGAAAGCATTTTGGACAAGCATGCCCGATTCAACTAGAGCTTCACAATGAACTTTTGGCGTACGACTTTATTTTGGTGCAATTTTAATGGTTAGAATGGACATGCTTCATTTGAGGATTTTGGCCCGGGAACTAGTATTAGCTTTCTCCACGGTGTGACTTTAAAAACTGCATTTATGTAGCATTTGATGATGGATTTTACTTGAGAAATATTCCTTCGGGTATCTTTGAATTATACACCCTTGGAAAAAATGAAATAAAATCCCCGAACCACAAAAACCTACTTTTTTATTCTTTTATGTTGGATTGCTCACCCATGTAGTAATTCAACATAGTGTTGTTGGGTTTCTTTATAGACCTAAGATTTTGTATATTTGAAGTCTATAGTAGCGAGAGGAATCTTTTGGGATATCAGAATTCTTTTAATGTTATAATTTGGTCGGGTTTTGAGCTTCTAATTGCAATGACTCATACCCAAGATTCGAAATATGAATTTGGTACTTAATGGCCCTAGGATTCCCGTGACGATATGGTCAGGTTACTTACTCCTCGCTTCTAATAGTAAAAACTATGAACGCAAACCAACATGAGTCCTTCTAACACGTTTTGTCCTCAATCACGTGTTTGGTACAAAAATTCTCAAAAGGTCACCTTCATAAAATTGCTCTAGTTGAATTCGGAGTTCCTATAGTTGAAACACCAAAAAGGAAAGTGCACCTCTTTGATATAGGTAGTAACTTTCAACTCTTTTTCAGATTTTCTCATTCATCTATACTCTGGATTGCTTTTCTTCGAATGTCATCTTTACTCATTCATGTGCTCTCTTTGTCCGAGACTAGAGGCCACCCCTATGATGATAGAGATAGATAGGTCCCTAAATAATGATTGTTTATGTTTTCATTTGCATGGCTCCCTATAGTGGGGCCACTTACTTAGCATTCTTTGAAATACTCAAGTCGTGTGCCACATTATTTTTCAGATCAAGGCAAGGTGCACTTTTACGGAGGACGGCTGCTTCACGAGCAGAGACTGTGGCACGTGGATAGGGTAGATTCATATTTAAATTTCTAGGTTTAGGTTAGAATAGGTTGTTATGCATTTCATTGTTTTAAATTATTTTGTATTGCTCTTATTTTCTCTTAATTTCAGTATTTCGTATTTAAATACGTAAGGACATGGGTGTGTTTTCCAGAGAATAGTTGTTTTAAGCGTTTTTCGAAGTTTATGTAATAAATGATGGTTATGCGAATGTCATAGCAAAATAATAATAATAATAATAAATAAATAAATAATAAATAAAGATATAAGCCAACAAAAATAATTATAAAAAAATATTTAAAATAATAATAATAAATAAATAAATAATAAATAAAGATATAAGCCAACAAAAATAATTATAAAAAAATATTTAAAATAATAATAATAAATAAATAAATAAACCAAAAAAAAAAAAAAACTTTCCTCACTCCTCTCCACTAACATCTCATCCCATCCCACAATTATCTCTCCTTAAGCCATCTTTAAGAAAACTGAAAAACAACAGATTGGAGTAAAAAAATGAGAATGGTCTTTACCCAGTTGAGACTTTCTGTAGATTTACTTGACGATAGATTTAATAAATAAAATATATATTAAATCTTCATTTTCTTTTATTTTTTTTAGAAATCATAGCCAATTATAGTGAGATGTTCATTAAATTATTACAATGGTTTAGCTCTGAGTTAGAAATTAAGTGTCAATCATTATACTAATTCTAGTAAATCTCACTAATATAAGATTAAATTTATATCAGTAGTCAAATGAATAGATTAAAAATAGAATGACCAAAAAAATTTGTGAACAGTAAACATAAGGAAAGATTTGGAACAGGGATTCACTGTAAATTTGTTATACATGAGAACAAAATTAAAAGGCAACAGAGTAAATACAGATATAAAAAACAGTAAGCCTTAGAAATTAAAAACCACAAACTAAATATAGAGAGAAAGATAAATACATATGGGAGTAAAGCACAGAATAATTTGAAATAACTCTATCTATTTTTTTTATACTACAAGAACCATGGAAAATAAATTTTTTTAATAAAAATATAATTATAGAAAATCATTTCAAGACTTTTAACAATGTAACCATGTAAATTAGAGAAATAATTTTATAAAATTCAAACTTGAAACTGATGTCATGGGCTCATATAGGTTGACTTTGATTTCAAAGAACAGATAGAACTTTCATTAAGGATATATTCATGACAACAACTTAAGCTAACCAGGTAAGTGGTCTTACTATCGGCATGGTTATACTCGATGTTGACACGTGCCTGTGGTTCTGCACGTGTCATATATACTGATATGTGTGAATTATCTGTGAATCAGTATGCTTATATTATGTTTATGTTATGTTATAATATGTGAATTGTATGATACTAATTGTGGTACGATGTGTTTAAGGATATGTTTGAGATTGGATACAAGAAGGATGCACAAAACAAAATGTAACGATAGGAGTAAGATACGTTCATGAAACGTTAAGGTTAAGTTACATACCGGAGTGCTATGGATAGGAGAGATTGATGAAAGAATATGGTTAGGATATGGGTAGACAAGGATAAGTTTGTGATAGATTGATAGAACGATAGCATTAGGGTAAGTTCCTGTGATGATATGACTAAGGTACGTTCACGTAACGATATGACTGTGATAGGTATAAGAACGTTTAGGCTACGATAAGTTAGGAACGATATGACCACGAAGTGTTTACGATATGACATGTTTATGAACAATATATTGTGATGTGAGGTGTTATGTTTAGATTTTTTTGTGTGACCACGAAGGTAATTGTTGAATGAATTGCACGTTATGAAATGACATGTTAAAAGCATGGAGTGTTATGTTATGTTTTCTAAATTGTATGTATACAATATGTTATGAATGACATGCTATCACGATAAATGAAATGAAATGTAACCCCGTTAGGATTATGTATGATGCGTAAAGTTAAGAATGCGAAATGACATGTTAAGCATGGAAGATGATAGCAGGGTTATATTCATTAATGACAAAACTAGAAATGTTGGGGGCCTCATGCATTATGTGTGCTCATGCATTTAGGGGAATACCCCTATTCAATCACGAGGGTACAGACGCGTACATCCAATGGCAAGACAATGATTGTTATGTTTTACATACCGTTGTCGTGACGGTTACTAGTTCTAACGAGTGTTCGACCTAAGGAGCTTCCAGAGTATGCTCGCCCAAGGCAAGTGGCTCAGTGGTGTGTGAACCGACTAGTGAGCCCATACTCGCATGTATGGGTTGTGTGTAGAATATAGCCCAAATTACCCGTTAGTACAGTACCGTTAAAATAGATTAAAAGAATAGGTCCCGTCATTGCATTCACATGTTCTTGCATGGATATTAACCTTAAATTAAAACTCTCATAACATTTAATCTTTTGCATGGATATTAACCTTAAATTACCTTCCCAAAGAGGATTAAGAGCTTGTTCAACACAAGTTTTTTTTGGTATATAATGAACCAAAACCCTAGTGGAAATGGGCGAAAGTGAGTATGGATTTCATATCAGGATTGCCTAAGACTCGACGAGGTTTTAATGTGATCTGGGTCATTGTTGATAGACTCACAAAAATAGCTCACTTTATCCCGGGTAAAAGCACATTTCGAGTGGATCGATGGGCTCAGTTATACGTTCGAGAAATAGTTCGTTTGCATGGCGTGCCTACTTCCATTGTGTCTGATCGCGATGCTAGGTTTACCTCTCAGTTTTGGAATGGTTTACAGAAAGCCTTAGGCACCTAACTTCGTTTCAGTACGACATTCCATCCTCAGATAGATGGACAAACAAAGAGGTTGAATCAAGTATTAGAGGACATGCTCAGGGCGTGTGTAATGGATTTCGCTGGTTGTTCGGATGAACACCTACCCCTCATGGAGTTTGCCTATAACAACAATTATCAAGCAACGATTCAGATGGTCCTGTTTGAGGCCTTGTATGGGAGGAGGTTGTGGACACCAGTGTTTTGGGAAGAGGTTGGAACCCAACAACTTATGGGACCGAAATTGGTTCAGGTCACAAACGCGGCAGTCCAGAAAATCAGATCAAGGATACTTACTGCACAAAGTTGACAAAAGAGTTACGTCGACACTCGAAGAAAGGACATCGAGTTTGCGGTGGGCTAACATGTTTTCCTAAAGGTAGCACCCATGAGAAAGTGTTAAGATTCGAGAAAAAGGGTAAACTTAGCCCTAGGTTCGTAGGTCCCTTCGAAATCCTTAAGAGGATTGGTGCTGTAGCGTACAGGTTGGTGTTGCCACCCACTGTTGCCACTGTGCATAACGTATTTCATGTATCCATGTTGAGAAAGTACACGCCAGACCCCACGCACATCATTGAGGACGAAGCACTTCCGCTTCGTGAGGATCTATCTTACGAAGAGGCCCCAATCAAAATTATATCTCGAGATGTCAAGCGATTGCGAAACAAGGAGATTCCCCTTGTCAAAGTCTTGTGGGTTAATCATCTGGATAGTGAGGCTACCTGGGAGCGGGATGATGATGTTAGGAAGTCTTGCCTTAAACTCTTTCAGGAACAACCAACTTTCGGAGACAAAAGTTCTTAAGGAGGGGAGAATTTGTAACACCCCAAGCCTAACAGGTACAATTCGCTCTATCCTTGTGATTAGCACCTTCTTAACCATTGTGAGTTTCTAGATTTTATTGTAGAACTTAGAGTGTTATTTTCAAATCGGTGCAGAAGAAAGAAATGCTCGTGATGCATCAAGTAACTTAAAAAAAAAAAATTAAAAAATGGTAATGTAATTGAAATTTTGATCAAAGTCAACGGGGAAAAAGGTAATTTTGCCCCATACATATAACTTTGAGGGGGTCTCGTTAGACCTGGAAGAAGGGAAAAGAAAAAGAAAAGAATAAAAAAAAATAATAAAAAATAGAAAGAGAAAGAAATGAATAGTTAGGGTTTTTAAGAAGAGGAAGAAGAGGGAGAAGAGGGAGAAGAGGGAGAAACGCCCTAAAACCGAATTGAAGCACCCTCAATCTTAGGTCTCCTACTAGAGCTACTCAGAGTATCAAGAGGAGTGGTCTGAGCGTTGGATCATTCGTTTCCAGCAAGAAACGGGCAAGAATGCGAGG
Source organism: Cucurbita maxima (assembly GCF_002738345.1). NCBI lineage: Eukaryota > Viridiplantae > Streptophyta > Magnoliopsida > Cucurbitales > Cucurbitaceae > Cucurbita > Cucurbita maxima. Next base: position 53,485 of record NW_019272249.1, read on the forward strand.
TGAGTCCGCGATCTCTCTTGTTTCAAGATGTCACCATAAATCGGAGAGTTTTAGATGATTTAAACCTTAATAATCTAGTTTCAATACTTTAGGTGAGGAGTCTTGTAAGTTTTTAGAGGAAAACAAAATCGAGAAACCGTCCTACTTCGGTAAGAAACTGAATTTTTCTTAGTTTTCGACTTCATTTATTAAGTATTGTGAGTATCAAAAAATACAATAAAAATATATCTGGATAGGCGGACTTGAGATCTTGAATTCTTATGAAGGAATCAATTTAATTCGAGTTACAGTTTGGAAGATAGAAAAATCTAAAATAAATAGGTTGATATAGAATTTGACCAGAATCTTGAAATTGGATGAACTCAGGCAATTGGCGACGAACACGGGGTCGCCGGAACGTGAGGACACGTATCAAGCAACTGGTGGAGAGACACTTCTGGTGCCTCCGCTGACACGCGTCAGACTATTGACCCAAAAACTCGACCCGCGCTCTGTGAAGCAACCCGACGACCTGCGGTCCAACCCGAAACCTACCACAAGTCCTTGTTCAAAACGAGTCACGCCCAGAAAATTCAAGGGGTAAGTCTACGTCCGCTAGGGATCGAGATGCGCCTCTGCCCGCGCATTGCCTGCGTTGACCGTGCGTACGCCCTGCACGTGGGGAAGTGTGCAGGCGTGTGGGAGCCCCTTATGAGCGCTTGCAGGCGCGTGAGTGCCCTGTTTTCACCTATTTTTCATCCTGATTCTAGTGCTAATCCTATTTTACTGTGAACTAGGTCTCTCTATAGATAATTCGTATTTTTTGGACTCTGTTACGACTGTAATCAAGCTCGAGAAGGCACGCAACATACTTGTACGTAACCATACAAATTTAGGAAGTAGTACTTGTTGGGTGCAATGGTTTTGCAGGCATGCTAGAGCGAATTATCCCTAGGTAGCTAGATCTAATAATCCTCTGTATTTATGAAGGTAAATATATATTTGTTGGACTTGCTACCTTTATGAGATTTCGTACTCGATGTTTGTATGCTTGTTGGACTATCTTTCTACTGCTTTTATCTGTTCATACTATGTTGGTGGACTTGAGGATTTGTGTATCTACGCTCCGAGTGTTGATGGATGATATCGTCCTGTTGAGCTTGTATGACTGTATGTGTTGTTAATCATACATAAACTCCTCTTGAATGATTGTGTGAACTTACGATATGATTGATAAGCTGTAGTGTTGTGATAAGCCCAGGGTGAACTCCTGTAGGGATTGAATTGGGTTTAGTTAGGGGACCCTCCTTATGTTACCGTCTATGGTGTTGTGAGCGATGCTTAGAGGGAGAGACCCTTTAACCCTGGACTATTATGGACTTGGAATTCTTGATTGAGTGAATCTAGAAGCCAGGGCCCTTAACTCAATAGTTTTAATTACCTTTGAGGTATAGAGAACCACATTAGGACCCCAAGGTGTAGAGAGATGACCTCTTAGCCGACAATATCTGGTATAACGTTCGAGTATGCTCCGCTTCCCTTCCTACTCTAGTGTGGTACTGTTGAGCTAGGCGAGACGCTAGTTAGGGAGATGTTACCCTCCCCTTTTTACTCCAATGTGGTACCGTTGAGCTAGACGAGACGCCAGTTAGGGAGATGTTACTCTTCCCTTCCTACTTCGGTGTGGTACCGTTGAGCTAGGCGAGACATCAATTAGGGAGGTGTTACTCTTCCCTTCCTACTCTAGTGTGGTACTGTAGAGCTTGGCGAGATGCCTGTTAAGGAAGTTTTACTCAGTGGTAGATCGACAACTTTGCATGGGGATCCATCTTCTGGTAAGATGTTGATCATGCGAGTGGGTCAAGGTTGCCTGCATGATGGGTCCGTCCTGTGGAAGGACGTTGTCCATGCAGTGACTAATTCTAGCTGGGTTGTATGAGTGGTACATGTAGTTATGAGGGAGCACCTCATCCTCAAACGTTGAATACCGCTTCAAAGGTTAAGTCCTTCAACCCTAAACTGTGTACTGAGAGGACTGAGACTCTAGGCTCTAGAGTATAATTTGTGGTTCTCTCCTAAACTTGGATGCGATTAAGAGCCTACAAGTAGACTGCTTACTGAGTATATTTTTATACTCACCCCGTTTCCTCTTCTTTTTTTTTTTTTTTTTCAGGTACTGGTCGAGGTGGGGAGGTGTTCAAGATTTGCACTATCACAGAGGGGTGTCGTTCTGGAACATCAGTTTCTTGTCAGTCTTTGAGGGTCTTTTGTATTTCATTTTATATTTGTAATTCCTTTTTAATAATTTGAAACAAAACTTTTAACCATTTTGTTTTAATTAAATGGTATTTTTATCTTTTACTTTTCTCTTCTTTTTGTTTGTTTTCAATTTCGTCTTTTTAGTCACGATTTGGTTTTTCAAAGCCTCAAAATTGGGTCATGACACCTCGCTTCTAAGAGTAAAAACTATCAACACAAACCAACATGAGTCCTTCTAACACGTTTTGTCCTCAATCACGTGTTTGCTACAAAAATTCTCAAAATGTCACCTAACATAAAATTGTTCCAGTTGAATTCCGAGTTCTTATAGCTGAGTAACCAAAAATGAAAGTGCACCTCGTTGATATAGGTAGTAACTTTCAATTCTTTTTAAGCTTTTCTCAGTCATCTATACTCAGGATTGCTTTCATTCGAATGTCATCTTTATTTATTCATGTACTCTCTTTGTCCGATACTAGAGGCCACCCCTATGATGTTAGAGACAGATAGGTCCCTAAATAATGATTGCTTGTGTTTGCATTCGCATGGCCCATATAGTGAGGCCACTTAGCATTCTTCGAAATACTCAGGCCGTGTGCCACATTATTTTTCAGGTTAAGGCCAGGCACTTGTACGGAGGACGGCTGCATCACGAGCAGAGAATGTGGCACGTTCATAGGGTAGATTCATATTTCAATTTCTAGGTTTAGGTTAGAATAGGTTGTTATGCATTTCATTGTTTTAAATTATTTTGTATGGCTCTCATTTTCTCTAAATTTCAATATTTCGTATTTAAACACGTAAGACCATGATTGTGTTTTCTATAGAAAAGTTGTTTTAATGTGCTTTTCAAAGTTTATATGTTATAAATGATGTTCATGTGAGTGTAATAGGAAAAAAATAATAATAATAAAATAATAAATAGGGAAATAAATAAACAAATAAATAAACAAAAATAATTATAAAAAAATAGTTAAAATAAAAATAATAAATAAATAAATAAACAAAAGGAGAAGAAACAACCTTTCCTCTCTCCTCTCCACTAAGATCTCATTCCTTCCCACAATTATCTCTCCTCTCCAATTAAACAGAAAAACAACAATTGTCAAATTTAAGGAAAAAAATGAGAATGGTCTATACACAGTTGAAGTTTAATGGAAATTTAAGTGAAGATAGACATGTGATTAATATTATATATTAAATCTTCATTTAATTTTAACCTATTTTTTTTAGAAATCACAACCAATGAGATGTTCATTAAATTATAACAATGATTTAGCTTTGAATTAGAAATTAAATGTCAATCAATTATAAGAATTCTAGTAAATCTATTAGATTAAATTTACATCAGTAGCCAAATGAATAGATTAAAAATAGAATGCCAAGAAAATGTGTAAACAGCAAACACTGAGATAAAAGAAAGATGTGGAAACAAGGATCCACTCAAAATTTATTCTACATGAGAACACAATTAATAGGCAACAGAGTCAATACAGATATAAAAAAAAAGAGGAAGATTTAGGAATTAAAAACTACAAACAAGTAAAGGGCAGAGTAGCTTAAAATAACTCTATCTATTTTTTTTATACAACAGTAACCATGGAAAATAAAATTTTTATATTATAGATATATAACATTTCAAGACTTTTCACAATAGATCAATGTAAATGAGAGAATTAATTTTATAGAGTTCAAACTTGAAAGATGTCATTGGCTCACATAGGTTAACTTGAATTTCAAAGGACAGAATCTAACTTTCATTAAATATATATTCGGGACAACAACTTAAGCTAACCAGGTAAGTGGTCTTACTATCGGCATGGTTATATTTGATGTTGACACGTGCCTGTGGTTCTGCACGTGTCATATATATTGATATGTGTGAATTATCTGTGAATCAATATGCTTATATTATGTTTATGTTATGTTATAATGTGAATTGTATGATAATAATTGTGGTACGATGTGTTCAAGGATATGTTTAAGATAGGATACGAGAAGGATGCACAAAACGAAATGTAACGGTAGAAGTAAGATACGTTCATGAAACGTTAAGGTTAGATTACATACCGGAGTGCTATGGATAGGAGAGATTGATGAAAGAATATGGTTAGGATATAGGTAGAAAGAGATAGGTTTGTGATAGATTGATAGAACGATAGCGTTAGGATACGTTCCTGTGATGATATGATGACCATGGAGGAAATTGTTGAATGAATTGCACGTTATGAAATGACATATTAAAATCATAGAGCGTTATGTTATGTTTTATAAATTATATCTATACAACATGTTATGAATGACATGATATCACAATAAATGAAATGAAATGTAACCCATTAAGATTATGTATGATACGTAGAGTGAAAAATGAGAAATGACATGTTAAGCATGAAAGATGATAAAGGGGTTATATTCATTAATTACAAAAGTAGAAATGTTGGGGACCTCATGCATTATGTGTGCTCATGCATTCAGGGGGATACCCCTATTCCATCACGATGGTACGGACACGTACATCCAATGGAAGGACAACTATCGTTATGTTTTGCATAGCACTGCAATGATGGTTACTAGTTCTAACAGGTGTCCGGCCTAAGGAGCTCCCAGAGTATGCTCGCCCGACAAGGAAAGTGGCTCAGCAGTGTGCGAATTGATTGGTGAGCGCATACTCACATGTATGGGTAGTGTGTAGAGTATGTGGTACACGTCCAAATTACTCGTTAGGACAGTGCCGTAGGAAAATAGATTGAAATGATAGGTCCTGTCATTGCATTCGCATGTTCTTGCATGTAACCTCAATAGTGAGGTCACTTACTGAATATTTCTTTAAATACTCAAGCCATGTCCTTCCACATTTTTCCTGTGCTAATATCCAACCTTAAAAATTTTAGATGAAGGTTCATTTTCTATCTCAATTTATGAAAAGAAAAAAATATAAGTTTTAATAAATATTTGAGTTTGACTACAGAAAAATTTTAGTCACCATACTTGGTTTTTTTTTTTTTAATAAATATGTGGGGAGGAGTGTTTGAATATTAACCTCTTTGCATGTCATCTTAGTCACCTTCGAATGTCATCTTTATTCATTCATGTACTCTCTTTGTCCAAGACTGGAGGCCACCCCTATGATGCTAGAGATAGGTCCCTAAATAATGATTGCTTGTGTTTGCATTTGCATGGCCCCCTATAATGGGGCCACATACTTAGCATTCTTCGAAATACTCAGGCCGTGTGCCACATTATTTTTCAGGTCAAAGCAAGGCGCACTTGTACGGAGGACGGCTGCATCACTAGCAGAGACTCTGCACGTGCATAGGGTAAACTTTTTAACAAAATAAAACAACCAAAACTTAAAACATATCAACATTATATCAAAATAAAGATGATACAAAGTATTTTAAAACACAACACAATAGTTAAAACACATGTTAAGGGACGGAGCAAAAGGTTTGAAGGATGACAGGTGAGGTTTGTCTATGGCATTTGCCAAGAGTCCATTCCCGACCTTGGCCAGCTCCTTATTTTCTTGGAAAATGAAAAATGGAGAATAAGGAATGAGTACAAGACTCAGTAAGCAGCTTACTTGTAGACTCTTAATCGTGTCCTTTATATACTAGTGTACCACACTTTTTCTTTTCTTATTCTTGTTACTATTGTAAGTTCTTGTTATGTTTCTTAATTCGTTCTACATGGTTGGGTTTTCTAGAGAATAGTTGTTTGAAGCGTTTTTCGAAATTTATGTTATAAATGATGTTCATGTGAGTGTAATAGAAAAATATATATATATATATATATATAATAAATAAATAAATAAAGAAATAAACAAACAAAAATAATTATAAAAAAATAGTTAAAATAATAATATTAAATAAATAAATAAACAAAAAAAAAAGAAAGAAAAACAAACTTTCCTCACTCCTCTCCACCAACATCTCATCCCTTTCCACAATTATCTCTCCTCAACCCATCCTTAGGCCAGAAAAAAAAAAACATAAAAACAACGGTTGTCATATTTGAGGAAATGAGGAAACAAATGACAATGGTCTTTACCGAGTAGAGATTCTTGGGAGACTTAAGTGAAGATACATATGATCAATAAGGTATATATTAAATCTTCATTTTCTTTTATCCTATTTTTTTTTTTAGAGATCACACCAAATTATGGTTAGATGTTCATTAAATTATTACAATGGTTTTGACTATGTGAGGTGTTATGTTTAGATTGTTTTGTGTGACCATGGAGGTAATTGTTGAATGAATTGCACGTTATGAAATGACACGTTAAAAGCATGGAGCGTTATGTTATGTTTTCCAAATTGTATGTATGCAACATGTTATGAATGACATGATATCACAATAAATGAAATGAAATGTAATCCCATTAAGATTATGTATGATACGTAGAGTGAAAAATGATAAATGACATGTTAAGCAAGGAAGATGATAGCGGGGTTATATTCATTAATGACAAAAGTAGAAATGTTGGGGACCTCATGCATTTTGTGTGCTCATGCATTTAGGGGGATACCCCTATTCAATCACGAGGGTATGGACGCGTACATCCAATGGCAAGACAACGATCGTTACGTTTTGCATAGCGCTACCGTGACGGTTAGTAGTTCTAATGGGTGTCCGGCCTAAGGAGCACCCAGAGTATGCTCGCCCGACAAGGAAAGTGGACCAGCGGTGTGCGAACCGACTGGTGAGCCCATAATCGCATGTATGGGTTTTGTGTGGAGTATATGGTATACGCCCAAATTACTCGTTTGGACATTGCCGTAGGAAAATAGATTGAAAGGATTAGGTCCCGTCATTGCATTCACATGTTCTTGCATTTAGTAGCGACTCTGAGTATGTGGAAATTTAGGGTCGTTACAATTGCACATTTGAGTTATCAATTATCCGAAATTTTTAACAAAAAAAGGTGCATGCATGTCGATGAAATATCCAAGTTGCCATCTAAGAATAAAATACAGATGTCAACACGAATATTAAGGTCTTAATTTTGTTAATAAATTATAGCACAAAAATGGAAGGAACTTGAGAAGGAGACATTGCAATGGAGCTGGGAGAAGTTTATGATTGGTGTTGGAGAGAAAAAAAAGCGCAATCTAAGTTTTTCGGTCGTTGTGTGTGATTCTATGCTAAATAAAGCGTAACCTAACAAGCGAACACGCTTAATATCCATTCAGATTTTTCCGCTTTCCTTTCAAGAGCGTTTAACATAAAAGTATATCTTTAAAAGTTGTTAAAAACGAAAATTTGTTGTAGCACAAAGATTATATATATATATATATATATATATATATGGTTCAAAATGATCCAAAATGAAACACAAACAAATTCGAAGTCAATTTAAAAGGAAGGCTATGAATAACCTCTATATGATTTTGTTGATAACTTTTGCATCAACTTCTAATGTTTTCACTTGTTTTGCACTCATGCCACCAGGAACGCATTGGAAAGTGACGATTCTTAATTATCAAGATGTACCTCTATTGGCCCATTGCAAGTCGAAAAACAACGATTTAGGTAAATAAAGATGTTGCATCGTGACAAACTATTCAACCATACCATATTATTTTATGTATATCTAAATTTATGTAATTGTTTCTTGTTAATTTAGTCTTTTGGTGGAATTTCAAAACATCATAAATTTGAAGAGTATAATATCCAACCTTAAAAATTCTAGATGAACAATTAATTTTCTATCTCAATTTAGGGAAAAAAAACAAAAAAAAAAAATACAAGTTTTGATAAAATAATTGAGTTTGGCTATATAGGATATTTTGTTTTTTTATCCTTAAGAGTCCAATTACAAGCTCCTTTAGAAGGTGGTTAATTTTTGTTTTTGTATTCTTTTTTTTTTTAGTTAATAAATATGTGGGGTGGAGTGTTTGAATATTTAACCACTTTGCAGATGCATGTGTGGTCTTGACTAGTTGAGCTACACACAAATTGATATTAAAGAATTTTTGTTAAATTGAACATTTTGACTATGGAATTGTATCAACTCTTATGGTTCTAATTTTTTTTTTTTTCATCTTTTTCAATATGAATTTGTGCACACAATTTAGGGGAGCATATTCTTCCGTTGAAACAGGAATACAGCTGGGAATTCAGAGAGAACTTGTGGCAGACGACATTGTTTTGGTGTAACTTTAGCAGCAATTATGGGAAGCTTTCGTTCGAGGTTTTTTGGCCAGAGAATGAACTTTGGCTTCAAGAACGATGCAACTATTGGCACTGCATTTGGCGTGCAAATAAGAAGGGTTTTTCTTTGTATAATGGTCAAACAAATGTGTACGAGCTCATACATCCATGGACTTCTTAGACAAAACCATCACCTTCGCCTTACTTCACATCAAATCCTTTCTTTTGTGTGAGAGTTGTGACATGCTTGCTGCAACATTACTCTAATAAAAAGTTTACTAATCGTTTTATATGGAAATTTTTAAGATAAAATACTCGTGTCAAAATATTCAATTAGAATAAGATATTGATGTGAACTTGAATATCATACTTTCCATCTTTTAGAAAAATATCGAGCACAAAAATGAAATAAATTTCAAAGTATATACACAAAAAATAAATGTATATTTGACACAAAGGATGAAATTTTTACCCAAATCAAACTCAAAAAGATGGAATTCTTATCTATTTTTCTTCACGTTCAATGCCAAGAAAATATGATAAATATGGTTAAGAGAACCATTTATAACACTGTCTTCATTTACCTGAGATAATTTATGCTAATTAAGGAGAAAATACCGAAAATGCAATGGTCTCCTTGTGGTTTTCTTTATTTTTTTAATTAAAATTAGCACAACTTTGTTTTTCATCAAAATCAAAAATAGTAAATAAAAAAGAATTGATATTTATAACTATGCTAACACATAAGGGATATCCAAACTCAAAATTCTTATACCATTTAATATTTTGCATGGATATTAACGATAAATTACCTTCCCAAAGAGGATTAAGAGATTGCTCAACCCAAGTTTTTTTTGGGTGTATAATGAACAAAAACCCAAATGGCTATGCATCCATAAAACAGGGAATGATCACTTTTAACACCCTAAAGTGTTAACCCAAAACATACATCAAGTTCTTACTAGCGTTACATCATATCATAACCTACTAAACAAGGTTAGATTGCGTACCTGGTCGCGGCGAGGCATGTCGTCGAGCTGAGTCATAGAGGTGTACGACTCTCTATCCTAGGAAAAGTCTATAGAATCAAAAACCCGACTACTCTGATACCAATCTGTCAGGACCTGACTTTCAAGGCTTCAAAAGACCGAATCGTAACTAAAAAGACGAAATCGAAAACAAATAAAAAAAAAAATAAAATAGAAGGTAAAAATCCGGAAAAATTTAAAACAAGAAAAGGAAATCAAGTACACCAAAATTAAATATAAAATCAAAATCAAATGTTAGAAATAGGAATTGCAAATATAAAATGAAATACAAAAGACTCCAAATATGAAAACGGACGAAGGACTCTAAAAGACCGACAAGGGACTAACGCTCTAGAACGACACCCCTCTGTGACAGTGCAGCTCTCGAACATCTTCTCGTATCGACTGGTACCTGAAAAAAAAAAAAAAAAGGAAGGAAAGGGGTAAGTATAAAAATATACTCAGTAACCAACCTACTTGTAGGCTCTTTTCGCATCCTTATCTTAGTGGGTATACACGGTCTTATCTCTGGATTCTAGTGAGTGCAAATCATGCTCCACCTCTCTTTTCTGTATCTTGGGAGGTTTGCCTATCTTATGCAGTGAAATGATCAGTGTCCTGAGGTGAAGCGCGATCTCATAAGTAATCTGAGGGGATCATATGGCTGGATCGGAATACATGACTCTCTCTGAATATCATCCGTGGAGGTTAGTTGACGACCCTTACATGGGACCATACATCCACTAAATGGGGTGCGACCCCCTATGTGTCGGTTAGCTACTGAGTTATCCTACGTGGCTCCATGTCCCCTGCTCAGGGACGGGTTTCTACTGCCCAAGAAACCCGTTCAGAAGACCCCTTAGCTATCACCACTAGGTCTGGGCACCTTTCACACTTCCCTATCCGGATCTGCCAAGCTCAATGATCTCCGTACCGGAGCTCTGTCTCGATGGTACGGTATCGGAGAAGAGAGGGAAGTGGAGGTTCTGATGACACTATCCACACTGCTAAACTCTAGCGGGCTACCTACAGTTACCGTGGTGACCTACTATTCTTTCTAGGGTGGAACTTGGTGGCTTAGACTTGGATTCATGCATCTTTAGGATTCTCGTGCAAGGTCTCACAAACCTATCAGGTTTCAAATTCTAGGCTCTGGATCCGCCGGTAATCGTTTCGCAGGTCAAAATGCACGGTATTCTAGAGGTCCCCCAATCTGGGTCTCATCTAGCCTACTTAGTCACAAATACCCTAATCTAAGCTCATAATTTCTTCCTGTTCATCAAGAAAGATAACACAAGCCATCATCATGCATAGGAGTTAACACGCAACAGTTCATGCAATATTAACAAACATGCTCAACGGGAAGATAACGTCCACCTTTACCTGGAGCGCAGATTTCACAATTTTCCCATCCTCCTCATGCATACATACTTTATCAGAATCTCAATCAAAACAGATTTAATAAATATTTCATATCTAGCTTTCCTTAATCATTTTATTTTCACAGTTTCCATACTAATATGCTAGGTCCGGCTAGCTAATTTTATGGGTGGTAGCATGCATGCATGTTCCTAGCGGTTCCTACAAGTACTGCTCGTGGGAATTCAAATGGCTACTTACATGGTTGACGTGTGCCTTCCCACGCTCGAATCATTTACCGGAAAAGGTTCCAAAAATTCTGGAATTTCCTTGATAGGTTCTAATTCACATAAAAATAGGATCAGAGTTGAAATCGAGGCAAAAAACAAGCAAACGGAGGTCGAACGGTCACTCACGCGCCTACACGCGCACTGACACGCTCTGGAGGGTGTACTACGCATGACTTCTCACGCAGTCGCAAGCCAGCGACCGGTCGGGCCAGTTCGAGTGGTTCGGACTCAGGCCGACCCAATTGCACGGCGCCTGATGCGCTTCTTCAGCCCGCGGTCGCCACGTGTCGCTCGTCGATCCTGCAGCGCTCCTCCGTACGTCGGCCGACATGTGGCGGCGATTCCTCCTCTCTCTTCTTGCGTTTTTTTTCCAATTTTCCAGAAACGTGAGTTTTGGTGTTTTCGATCCATTTTCTTCTGATTTTTATATCTTCCAATCCATAATCCGAATCAACAAGTTCTCTTCACGAGTATTATAGATGTCATATTCTATTTCTACAATATATTTTTCTTTTTTTGGTAATCACAGGTCTTATTATTTGAGTTCGAATTTGGGGAAAAACACGAGTTCTTACCGAAAATAACGTTTTCTTGAAACTCCAATTTTCGTCCAGAAACTTCAAAAGACCTGTGTGAATCTTATTTTAGTTACATACCTCAAAAACTCTAGATCTAATGCTCATGAAATTTCTTAGATCTAGATAAAATCGAAACACGAAGTTTAGAATCTTACTTTGTCCGTTCTTAGATTTTTTTGCTGGAATGAGTGGATCCACCACCCAAACTTCTTTTCTAGCACCGAGAGGAGTATTGCTTCGAAGTTTCTTACCTTGGATTAGATCTCCAACAACAATTTGTCTTCTCTACTATTCCTCTCTCCCAAACCCTAACTTCTTCTCGTTTCTCCTTTCTCCTTTCTCTCTCTCTTTTTCTTTTCTTTCTTTTTCTCCTCTTTTTAGAGCCCAAACAACTGGACCGTTTGTAAGAGACCCTTTTGCCCATATGTTGTTATTTTATTTATTTATTTATTTATAAAAAAATTCGAGTATTACTTCTTATCTATTTTTCTTTCTGTCTTATCTATTTTATTTTTATTTTCGGTTCAATGGGAAGAAAATATGATAAATATAGTCAAGAGAACCATTTATAACACTGGTTAATGTGCTTGAGATAATTTGTGCTAATTAAGGAGAAAATATAGAAAATCAAACAGTCTCATTTGTGGTTTCCTTTATTTTTTTAATTAAAATTAGGACAGCTTTGTTTTTCATCTCAATCAAAAATAGCAAATAAAAAAGAATTGATATTTATAACTATGCGACACATACGGATATCCAAACTCAAAACTCTCATAGCATTTAATCTTTTGCATGGATATTAACCTTAAATTACCTTCCCAAAGAGGATTAAGAGCTTGTTCCACACAACTTTTTTTTGGGTGTATAATGAACAAAAACCTAAATGGCTAAGCATCAACAAAAGAGCCTCGAGTATCTAAAGAAAAATTGAAGGATCCATTATTATTAATACACGTTTTGCAGGATCCAAGATACAAGCTATAGGGAGCAAAGGGCAAGAACCATGGAGCGAATGACAAGTGGCTATCTACAATTATCAAACAAACTAAGTTTTAAATGTTCATTGCAAGTCAAGAGATGACGTTTGAGCGAAAGCATTTTGGACAAGCATGCCCGATTCAACTAGAGCTTCACAATGAACTTTTGGCGTACGACTTTATTTTGGTGCAATTTTAATGGTTAGAATGGACATGCTTCATTTGAGGATTTTGGCCCGGGAACTAGTATTAGCTTTCTCCACGGTGTGACTTTAAAAACTGCATTTATGTAGCATTTGATGATGGATTTTACTTGAGAAATATTCCTTCGGGTATCTTTGAATTATACACCCTTGGGAAAAATGAAATAAAATCCCCGAACCACAAAAACCTGCTTTTTTATTCTTTTATGTTGGATTGCTCACCCATGTAGTAATTCAACATAGTGTTGTTGGGTTTCTTTATAGACCTAAGATTTTGTATATTTGAAATCTACAGTACTGAGAGGAATCTTTTGGGATATCAGAATTCTTTTAATGTTTATAATTTGGTCGGGTTTTGAGCTTCTAATTGCAATGACTCATACCCAAGATTCGAAATATGAATTTGGTACTTAATGGCCCTAGGATTCCCGTGACGATATGGTCAGGTTACTTACTCCTCGCTTCTAATAGTAAAAACTATGAACGCAAACCAACATGAGTCCTTCTAACACGTTTTGTCCTCAATCACGTGTTTGCTACAAAAATTCTCAAAAGGTCACCCATCATAAAATTGCTCTAGTTGAATTCGGAGTTCCTATAGTTGAAACACCAAAAAGGAAAGTGCACCTTTTTGATATAGGTAGTAACTTTCAATTCTTTTTAAGATTTTCTCATTCATCTATACTCTTGATTGCTTTCCTTCGAATGTCATCTTTACTCATTCATGTACTCTCTTTGTCCGAGACTAGAGGCCACCCCTATGATGATAGAGATAGATAGTTTCCTAAATAATGATTGTTTGTGTTTTCATTTGCATGGCCCCCTATAGTGGGGCCACTTACTTAGCATTCTTTGAAATACTCAAGCCGTGTGCCACATTATTTTTCAGATCAAGGCAAGGCGCACTTTTACGGAGGACGGTTGCTTCACGAGCAGAGACTATGACACGTGCATAGGGTAGATTCATATTTAAATTTCTAGGTTTAGGTTAGAATAGGTTGTTATGCATTTCATTGTTTTAAATTATTTTGTATTTCTCTTATTTTCTCTTAATTTCAGTATTTCGTATTTAAATACGTAAGGACATGGGTGTGTTTTCTAGAGAATAGTTGTTTTAAGCGTTTTTCGAAGTTTATGTAATAAATGATGGTTATGCGAATGTCATAGAAAAATAATAATAATAATAATAATAATAATAAATAAATAAATAATAAATAAAGATATAAGCCAACAAAAATAATTATAAAAAAATATTTAAAATAATAATAATAAATAAATAAATAAACCAAAAAAAAAAACTTTCCTCACTCCTCTCCACTAACATCTCATCCCATCCCACAATTATCTCTCCTTAAGCCATCTTTAAGAAAACTGAAAAACAACAGATTGGAGTAAAAAAATGAGAATGGTCTTTACCCAGTTGAGACTTTCTGTAGATTTACTTGAAGATAGATTTAATAAATATAATATATATTAAATCTTCATTTTCTTTTATTTTTTTTAGAAATCATAGTCAATTATAGTTAGATGTTCATTAAATTATTACAATGGTTTAGCTTTGAGTTAGAAATTAAGTGTCAATCATTATACGAATTCTAGTAAATCTTCAATTATTACAATGGTTTAGCTCTGAGTTAGAAATTAAGTGTCAATCATTATACGAATTCTAGTAAATCTCACTAATATAAGATTAAATTTATATCAGTAGTCAAATGAATAGATTAAAAATAGAATGACCAAGAAAATTTGTGAACAGTAAACATAAGGAAAGATTTGGAAACACGGATTCACTATAAATTTGTTATACATGAGAACAAAATTAAAAGGCAACATAGTAAATACATATATAAAAAACAGTAAGCCTTAGAAATTAAAAACCACAAACTAAATATAGAGAGAAAGATAAATACATATGGGAGTAAAGCACAGAATAATTTGAAATAACTCTATCTATTTTTTTTATACTACAAGAACCATGGAAAATAAATTTTTTTAATAAAAATATAATTATAGAAAATCATTTCAAGACTTTTAACAATGTAACTGTGTAAATTAGAGAAATAATTTTATAGAATTCAAACTTGAAACTGATGTCATTGGCTCACATAGGTTGACTTGAATTTCAAAGGACAGAATCTAACTTTCATTAAATATATATTCGGGACAACAACTTAAGCTAACCAGGTAAGTGGTCTTACTATCGGCATGGTTATACTTGATGTTGACACGTGCCTGTGGTTCTGCACGTGTCATATATACTGATATGTGTGAATTATCTGTGAATCAGTATGCTTATATTATGTTTATGTTATGTTATAATATGTGAATTGTATGATACTAATTGTGGTACGATGTGTTTAAGGATATGTTTGAGATTGGATACAAGAAGGATGCACAAAACAAAATGTAACGATAGGAGTAAGATACGTTCATGAAACGTTAAGGTTAGATTACATACCGGAGTGCTATGGATAGGAGAGATTGATGAAAGAATATGGTTAGGATATGGGTAGACAGGGATAAGTTTGTGATAGATTGATAGAACGATAGCATTAGGGTAAGTTCCTGTGATGATATGACTAAGGTACGTTCACGTAACGATATGACTGTGATAGGTATAAGAACGTTTAGGCTACGATAAGTTAGGAACGATATGACCACGAAGTGTTTACGATATGACATGTTTATGAACAATATATTGTGATGTGAGGTGTTATGTTTAGATTTTTTTGTGTGACCACGAAGGTAATTGTTGAATGAATTGCACGTTATGAAATGACATGTTAAAAGCATGGAGTGTTATGTTATGTTTTCTAAATTGTATATATACAATATGTTATGAATGACATGCTATCACGATAAATGAAATGAAATGTAACCCCGTTAGGATTATGTATGATGCGTAAAGTTAAGAATGCGAAATGACATGTTAAGCATGGAAGATGATAGCAGGGTTATATTCATTAATGACAAAACTAGAAATGTTGGGGGCCTCATGCATTATGTGTGCTCATGCATTTAGGGGATTACCCCTATTCAATCACGAGGGTACAGACGCGTACATCCAATGGCAAGACAATGATTGTTATGTTTTACATACCGTTGTCGTGACGGTTACTAGTTCTAACGAGTGTTCGACCTAAGGAGCTTCCAGAGTATGCTCGCCCAAGGCAAGTGGCTCAGTGGTGTGTGAACCGACTAGTGAGCCCATACTCGCATGTATGGGTTGTGTGTAGAATATAGCCCAAATTACCCGTTAGTACAGTACCGTTAAAATAGATTAAAAGAATAGGTCCCGTCATTGCATTCACATGTTCTTGCATGGATATTAACCTTAAATTAAAACTCTCATAACATTTAATCTTTTGCATGGATATTAACCTTAAATTACTTTCCCAAAGAGGATTAAGAGCTTGTTCAACACAAGTTTTTTTGGGTATATAATGAACCAAAACCCTAGTGGAAATGGGCGAAAGTGAGTATGGATTTCATATCAGGATTGCCTAAGACTCGACGAGGTTTTAATGTGATCTGGGTCATTGTTGATAGACTCAGAAAAATAGCTCACTTTATCCCGGGTAAAAGCACATTTCGAGTGGATATGGGCTTAGTTATACGTTCGAGAAATAGTTCGTTTGCATGGCGTGCCTACTTCCATTGTGTCTGATCGCGATGCTAGGTTTACCTCTCAGTTTTGGAATGGTTTACAGAAAGCCTTAGGCACCTAACTTCGTTTCAGTACGACATTCCATCCTCAGATAGATGGACAAACAAAGAGGTTGAATCAAGTATTAGAGGACATGCTCAGGGCGTGTGTAATGGATTTCGCTGGTTGTTCGGATGAACACCTACCCCTCATGGAGTTTTCCTATAACAACAATTATCAAGCAACGATTCAGATGGCCCCGTTTGAGGCCTTGTATGGGAGGAGGTTGTGGACACCAGTGTTTTGGGAAGAGGTTGGAACCCAACAACTTATGGGACCGAAATTGGTTCAGGTCACAAACGCGGCAGTCTAGAAAATCAGATCAAGGATACTTACTGCACAAAGCTGACAAAAGAGTTACGTCGACACTCGAAGAAAGGACATCGAGTTTGCGGTGGGCTAACATGTTTTCCTAAAGGTAGCACCCATGTGAAAGTGTTAAGATTCGAGAAAAAGGGTAAACTTAGCCCTAGGTTCGTAGGTCCCTTCGAAATCCTTAAGAGGATTGGTGTTGTAGCGTACAGGTTGGTGTTGCCACCCACTGTTGCCACTGTGCATAACGTATTTCATGTATCCATGTTGAGAAAGTACACGCCAGACCCCACGCACATCATTGAGGACGAAGCACTTCCGCTTCGTGAGGATCTATCTTACGAAGAGGCCCCAATCAAAATTATATCTCGAGATGTCAAGCGATTGCGAAACAAGGAGATTCCCCTTGTCAAAGTCTTGTGGGGTAATCATCTGGATAGTGAGGCTACCTGGGAGCGGGAGGATGACGTTAGGAAGTCTTGCCTTAAACTCTTTCTGGAACAACCAACTTTCGGAGACGAAAGTTCTTAAGGAGGGGAGAATTTGTAACACCCCAAGCCTAACAGGTACAATTCGCTTTATCCTTGTGATTAGCACCTTCTTAACCATTGTGAGTTTCTAGATTTTATTGTAGAACTTAGAGTGTTATTTTCAAATCAGTGCAGAAGAAAGAAATGCTCGTGATGCATCAAGTAACTTTAAAAAAAAAAATTTAAAAATGGTAATGTAATTGAAATTTTTATCAAAGTCAATGGGGAAAAAGGTAATTTTGCCCCATACATATAACTTTGAGGGGGTCTCGTTAGACCTGGAAGAAGGGAAAAGAAAAAGAAAAGAATAAAAAAAATAATAAAAAATAGAGAGAGAAAGAAATGAATAGTTAGGGTTTTTAAGAAGAGGAAGAAGAGGGAGAAGAGGGAGAAACGCCCTAAAACCAAATTGAAGCACCCTCAATCTTAGGTCTCCTACTAGAGCTACTCAGAGTATCAAGAGGAGTGGTCTGAGCGTTGGATCATTCGTTTCCAGCAAGAAACGGGCAAGAATGCGAGGTGAGTCCGCGATCTCTCTTGTTTCAAGATTTCACCATAAATCGAAGAGTTTTAGATGATTTAAACCTTAATAATCTAGTTGCAATACTTTAGGTGAGGAGTCTTGTAAGTTTTCAGAGGAAAACAAAATCGAGAAACCGTCCTACTTCGGTATGAAACTGAATTTTTCTTAGTTTTCGACTTCATTTATTAAGTACTGTGAGTATAAAAAAATACAATAAAAATATATCTGGATAGGCGGACTTGAGATTTTGAATTCTTATGAAGGAACCAATTTAATTCGAGTTACAGTTTGGAAGATAGAAAAATCCAAAATAAATAGGTTGATATAGAATTTGACCAGAATCTTGAAATTGGATGAACTCAGGCAATCGGCGACGAACACGCGGTCACCGGAACGGGAGGACACGTATCAAGCAACTAGTGGAGAGACACTTCTGGTGCCTCCGCTGACACGCGTCAGACTAGTGACCCAAAAACTCGACCCGCGCTCTGTGAAGCAACCCGACGACCTGCGGTCCAACCCGAAACCTACCACAAGTCCTTGTTC